>NC_143048.1:50775000-50987500 GCF_057628025.1 Oncorhynchus mykiss | reverse complement strand
AGTGCACTACTTCAGACCAGGGCCCTATTCCCTATATAGTACACTACTTCAGACCAGGGCCCTATTCCCTATATAGTGTGGAATAAAGATTCTTGTTTAAAGAAATGAAAAAGTCTCTCTCAGTACTGAATCTCCACGACACCATACCAACAGGCAATATGGATGAAGTCAGGACCAACAGGCAATATGGATGATGTCAGGACCAACAGGAAATATGGATGAAGTCAGGACCAATAGGCAATATGGATGAAGTAAGGACCAACAGGCAAAATTGATGAAGTCAGGACCAACAGGCAATGTGGATGAAGTCAGGACCACCAGGCAATATGGATGAAGTCAGGACCAACAGACAATGTGGATGAAGTCAGGACCAAGAGGCAATATGGATGAAGTCAGGACCAACAGGCAAAATGGATGAAGTCAGGACCACCAGGCAAATCAAATGAAATCAGGACCACCAGGCAATATGGATGAATTCAGGAACAACAGGCAAAATGGATGAAGTCAGGACGAACAGGCAAAGTTTATGAAGTCAGGACCAACAGGCAATGCAGATGAAGTAAGGACTACCATTCAACATGGATGAAGTCAGGACCAAGAGGCAATATGGATGAAGTCAGGACCAACAGGCAAAATGGATGAAGTCAGGACCACCAGGCAAATCAGATGAAATCAGTACCACCAGGCAATATGGATGAAGTCAGGACCAACAGGCAAAATGGATGAAGTCAGGACCAACAGGCAAAGTTTATGAAGTCAGGACCAACAGGCAATACAGATGAAGTCAGGACTAACAGGCAATATGGATGAAGTCAGGACCAACAGGCAAGGTGGATGAAGTCAGGACCAACAGAAAATATGGATGAAGTCTGGAGCTAAAGGCAATGTTAGTAAAGTCAGGACCAACAGGCAACGTGAATGAAGTCAGAACCAACGGGCAATGTGGATTAAGTCACGATCAACAGGCAATGAGGATGAAGTCAGGACCAAGAGGCAATATGGATGAAGTCAGGACCAACAGGCAAAATGGATGAAGTCAGGACCACCAGGCAAATCAGATGAAATCAGGACCACCAGGCAATATGGATGAAGTCAGGAACAACAGGCAAAATGGATGAAGTCAGGACGAACAGGCAAAGTTTATGAAGTCAGGACCAACAGGCAATACAGATGAAGTCAGGACCACCATTCAACATGGATGAAGTCAGGACCAACAGGCAATATGGATGAAGTCAGGAACAACAGGCAAAATGGATGAAGTCAGGATGAACAGGCAAAGTTTATGAAGTCAGGACCAACAGGCAATACAGATGAAGTCAGGACCACCATTCAACATGGATGAAGTCAGGACCAACAGGCAATACAGATGAAGTCAGGACCACCATTCAACATGGATGAAGTCAGGACCAACAGGCAATATGGATGAAGTCAAGACCACCAGGCAATATGGATGAAGTCAGGACCAACAGGCAATGTGGATGAAGTCAGGACCAACAGGCAATGTGGATGAAGTCAGAACCACCAGGCAATATGGATGAAGTCAGGACCACCAGGCAACATGGATGAAGTCAGGACCACCAGGCAACATGGATGAAGTAAGGACCACCAGGCAACATGGATGAAGTCAGGACCAACAGGCAATATGGATGAAGTCAGAACCAACAGGCAGTATGGATGAAGTCGGGACCACCAGGCAATATGGAGGAAGTCAGGACCAACAGGCAATATGGATGAAGTCAGGACCCACAGGCAATATGGATGAAGTCAGGACCAACAGGCAATGTGGATGAAGTCAGGATCAACAGGCAAAATGGATGAAGTCAGTACCAACAGGCAACATGGATGAAGTCAGGACCAACAGGCAATGTGGATGAAGTCAGGACCACCAGGCAATATGGATGAAGTCAGGACCAACAGACAATGTGGATGAAGTCAGGACCAAGAGGCAATATGGATGAAGTCAGGACCAACAGGCAAAATGGATGAAGTCAGGACCACCAGGCAAATCAAATGAAATCAGGACCACCAGGCAATATGGATGAATTCAGGAACAACAGGCAAAATGGATGAAGTCAGGACGAACAGGCAAAGTTTATGAAGTCAGGACCAACAGGCAATGCAGATGAAGTAAGGACTACCATTCAACATGGATGAAGTCAGGACCAAGAGGCAATATGGATGAAGTCAGGACCAACAGGCAAAATGGATGAAGTCAGGACCACCAGGCAAATCAGATGAAATCAGTACCACCAGGCAATATGGATGAAGTCAGGACCAACAGGCAAAATGGATGAAGTCAGGACCAACAGGCAAAGTTTATGAAGTCAGGACCAACAGGCAATACAGATGAAGTCAGGACTAACAGGCAATATGGATGAAGTCAGGACCAACAGGCAAGGTGGATGAAGTCAGGACCAACAGAAAATATGGATGAAGTCTGGAGCTAAAGGCAATGTTAGTAAAGTCAGGACCAACAGGCAACGTGAATGAAGTCAGAACCAACGGACAATGTGGATTAAGTCACGATCAACAGGCAATGAGGATGAAGTCAGGACCAAGAGGCAATATGGATGAAGTCAGGACCAACAGGCAAAATGGATGAAGTCAGGACCACCAGGCAAATCAGATGAAATCAGGACCACCAGGCAATATGGATGAAGTCAGGAACAACAGGCAAAATGGATGAAGTCAGGACGAACAGGCAAAGTTTATGAAGTCAGGACCAACAGGCAATACAGATGAAGTCAGGACCACCATTCAACATGGATGAAGTCAGGACCAACAGGCAATATGGATGAAGTCAGGAACAACAGGCAAAATGGATGAAGTCAGGATGAACAGGCAAAGTTTATGAAGTCAGGACCAACAGGCAATACAGATGAAGTCAGGACCACCATTCAACATGGATGAAGTCAGGACCAACAGGCAATACAGATGAAGTCAGGACCACCATTCAACATGGATGAAGTCAGGACCAACAGGCAATATGGATGAAGTCAAGACCACCAGGCAATATGGATGAAGTCAGGACCAACAGGCAATGTGGATGAAGTCAGGACCAACAGGCAATGTGGATGAAGTCAGAACCACCAGGCAATATGGATGAAGTCAGGACCACCAGGCAACATGGATGAAGTCAGGACCACCAGGCAACATGGATGAAGTAAGGACCACCAGGCAACATGGATGAAGTCAGGACCAACAGGCAATATGGATGAAGTCAGAACCAACAGGCAGTATGGATGAAGTCGGGACCACCAGGCAATATGGAGGAAGTCAGGACCAACAGGCAATATGGATGAAGTCAGGACCCACAGGCAATATGGATGAAGTCAGGACCAACAGGCAATGTGGATGAAGTCAGGATCAACAGGCAAAATGGATGAAGTCAGTACCAACAGGCAACATGGATGAAGTCAGGACCAACAGGCAACGTGGATGAAGTCAGGACCAACAGGCAAAATGGATGAAGACACGACCACCAGGCAATACGGAAGAAGTCAGGACCACCAGGCAATATGGATGAAGTCAGGACCAACAGGCAATATGGATGAAGTCAGGACCAACAGGCAATGTGGATGAAGTCAGGACCAACAGGCAATATGGATATAGTCACAACCACCAGGCAATTTGAATGAAGGCAGGACGAACAGGCAATAGGGATGAAGTCAGGACCAACAGGCAAAATGGATGAAGTCACGACCACCAGGCAATACGGATGAAGTCAGGACCACCAGGCAATACGGATGAAGTCAGAACCACCAGGCAATATGGATGAAGTCAGGACCACCAGGCAACATGGATGAAGTCAGGACCATCAGGCAACGTGGATGAAGTCAGGACCAACAGGCAATGTGGATGAAGTCAGGACCAACAGGCAATGTGGATCAAGTCAGAACCACCAGGCAATATGGATGAAGTCAGGACCACCAGGCAAAATGGATGAAGTCAGGACCAACAGGCAATGTGGATGAAGTCAGGACCAACAGGCAATGTGGATGAAGTCAAGACCACCAGGCAATATGGATGAAGTCAGGACCAACAGGCAATGTGGATGAAGTCAGGACCAACAGGCAATGTGGATGAAGTCAGGACCAACAGGCAAAATGGATGAAGTCAGGACCAACAGGCAAAATGGATGAAGTCAGGACCAACAGGCAATGTGGATGAAGTCAAGACCACCAGGCAATATGGATGAACTCAGGACCCCCAGGCAATATGGATGAAGTCAGGACCACCAGGCAACATGGATGAACTCAGGACCACAAGGCAATATGGATGAATATGGAAATGAATCAGAGAGGGTTTACTCTTTTAGTATGGAGGGGAAATGATTCAGAGATGCTACAATTAGATATGAGATCCAATCTTGCATCTTATGGCCTGTCCTAATCGCCAAGCTTGACTTGATCTCTCTCTCTCAATTCAAATCAAAGGGCTTTGTTGGCATGGGAAAGATATGTTTACATTGTCAACGCAAGTGAAATAGATAATAAACAAAAGTGAAATAACAATGAAAACATTTAAACATGAACAGTAAACATTACACAACAGATCCAAAAGAATAATGACATTTCAAATGTCGTATTATGTCTATACACCCTGTGGTAACGATGTGCAAATAGTTAAAGTACAAAAGGGAAAATAAATTAACATAAATATAGGTTGTATTTACAATGGTGTTTGTTCTTCACTGGTTGACCTTTTCAACAGGTCACATCTTGCTGCTGTGATGTCACACTGTGGTATTTCACCCAATAGATAGATGTGAGTTTATCAAAAATGGATTTGTTTTTGAATTCTTTGTGGGTCTGTGTAATCTGAGGGAAATATGTGTCTCTAATATGGTCATACATTTGGCAGGAGGTTTGGAAGTGCAGCTCAGTTTCCATCTCCTTTTGTGGGCAGTGTGCACATAGCCTGTCTTCTCTTGAGAGCCAGGTCTGCCTACGGCGGCCTCTCTCAATAGCAAGGCTATGCTCACTGAGTCTGTACATAGAGTCTGTACAAGCTTTCCTTAATTTAGGGTCAGTCACAGTGGTCAGGTATTCTGCCACTGGGTACTCTCTGTTTAGGGCCAGATAGCATCCTAGCTTGGTCCGTTTTTTAATAAATTCTTTCAATGTGTAAAATAATTACATTTTTGTTTTTCTCATGGGTCTAACTGTGTTGTTGTCCCGGGGCTCTGTGGGGTCTGTTTGTGTGAGCCCCAGGACCAGCTTGCTTAGGGGACTATTCTCCAGGTTCACCTCTCTGTAGGTTTTGGTTTTGTTATGGAAGGTTTGGGAATCACTTCCTTTTAGGTGGTTGTAGAATTTAACGTCTCATTTCTGGATTTTGATCATTAGTGGGTATCGGCCTTATTTTGCTCAGCATACATTATTTGGTGTTTTACGTTGTACACAGAGGATATTTTTGCAGAGTTCTGCATGCAGTCTCTGTCATGGATTCACCTGTCACCAAAGGGCGGCAGAGACCGTCCTAGAGACATTAACAACACTCAGGTTATCAACTCAGGTTGTCATGGTTTCACCTGTCACCAGAGGGCGGTAGAGACCGTCCTAGAGACATTAACAACACTCAGGTTGTCAACTCAGGTTGTCATGGTTTCACCTGTCACCAGAGGGCGGAAGAGACCGTCCTAGAGACATTAACAACACTCAGGTGTGTCCTATTTACTCATTATATTTGCCTGTTAAAAGAGGTGTGTTTTCTGTTGTCCTTTGCACAAACTTGAATTGTATACGTTTGTCTCCTGAGTGAGTTTAAGACTTGTGTTTGTTGTTTTTCCCCATTGTTACTGTGATCTTTCCGTTACCATTTCTCAGTAAAGTGTTATGTTTATCCTTAACCGCTGATTCCTCATCTGTTCTGTTCTCATCTCTGCACCTGGGTCCAACCTCACCATGTCACAGTCTCAATTTGTTTTTGTCACATTTTGTGAATTATTGGTTGATGAGCAGACCTCACAACCGTAAAGGGCAATGGTTTCTATAACTGATTCAAGTATTTTTTTTTGCCAGATCCTAATTGGTATGTCAAATTGTATGTTCCTTTTGATGGCATAGAATGCTCTTCTTGCCTACCTGTTTCGCTGATGTTTAGGCCGAGATACGTATAGTTTTTTTTTGTGTGCTCTAGACGGTGTCTAGATGGAATTTGTATTTGTGGTCCTGGCAACTGGACCTTTTTTGGAACACCATTATTTTGGTCTTACTGAGATTTACTGTCAGGGCCCAGGTCTGACAGAATCTGTGCAGAAGATCTAGGTGCTGCTGTAGGCCCACCTTGGTTGGGGACAGTAGCACCAGATCATCAGCAAACAGTAGACATTTGACTTCAGATCCTATTAAAATCAAATCAAATGTATTTATATAGCCCTTCTTACATCAGCTGATATATCAAAGTGCTGTACAGAAACCCAGCCTAAAACCCCAAACAGCAAGCAATGCAGGTGTAGAAGCACAGTGGCTAGGAAAAACTCCATAGAAAGGCAGGAACCTAGGAAGAAACCTAGAGAGGAACCAGGCTCTGAAGGGTGGCCAGTCCTCTTCTGTCTGTGCCGGGTGGAGATTATAACAGAACATGGCCAAAATGTTCAAACGTTCATAGATGACAAGCATGGTCAAATAATAATAATCACAGTAGTTATCGAGGGTGCTGCAAGTCAGCACCTCAGGAGTGAATGTCAGTTGGCTTTTCATAGCCGATCATTCAGAGTTAGAGACAGCAGGTGCGGTTGAGAGAGAGAGTCGAAAACAGCAAGTACGGCACAAGGTTGCACGTCCGGTGAACAGGTTAGGGTTCCCTAGCCACAGGCAGAACAGTTGAAACTGGAGCAGCAGCACGACCAGTTGGACTGGGGACAGCCAGGAGTCATCAAGCCAAGTAGTCCTGAGGCATGGTCCTAGGGTTCAGGTCCTCCGAGAGAAGAGAAAGAGAAGAGAGAGATACTTAGAGGTAGCATACTTACATTCACACAGGACACCGGATAAGACAGGTGAAACACTCCAAATACTGTATAACAGACTAACCCTAGCCCCCTGACACAAATCATCCTGTGAAGGGCTGATCATCCGATCAGGGACCCCCTCGGAGTTCGCTCTGGAGTTCCAGACCATCGCAGCCGCCACCAGATGGAGTCGGCTCACCGTGTTCTGCAGCGGACTGCAGGAGGAGTTCATCAGCATGGCGATTCGTTTGGACAACCTCCTACAGTCCCGACGAAGACCTATGCAGAATCTGGAGCCCATGGTTACACCTGCTCCGTGGCCAGAGCAGATGGAGGTGGGCTCTGCACGTTTGCCCGAGACAGGAGAAGGAGGAATCTAAGCCTCTGCTCCTATTGTGGAGAAAGGGGTAATTTCTCTCCAACCTGCCCTCTATCCACTAATATGCGAGGAGGTGACAAGCCAGAGAGTTCTCCTGCTCCAACCCAAGTAGGATGCAAGATCTCCCCTCCTTTTTTGTCAACTCAACCAGTGTGTTTTCCCATTAAATTTCCTTAAATCCTCTAGCCCCTCACTCCCGTTAGCTCTGATTGATTCCGGAGCTGCCGGGAATCTTTTAGATTCCTTTGGTTCCCCTACAGTCACCCATTCCAGTTCGAGGTTTCTCTAAGACCCAGGCTACACGCCTGCCTCCTCATCGCCCATGAGACTTTTGTCTGATGCAGCCCTCCCGAGAGGACACGTCTATCCTCTCTCCTAGTTGGAGACCGAGGCCATGGAGACATACGTACAGAAGAGCCTCAAGCTTATTTTGTGTTAAAAAGAATGATGCTCCCCTGCATTGATTATTGAACTCTGAATACAGCCACCGTTAAGTTCAGCTATCATTTACCCCTCATCCTGACCATCATCAAACAAATGCACGGGGCGCAGTACTTCACAAAACTGGACTTGAGGAGCGCTTACAAACTGGTGCGCATTTGTGTAGGCGACAAATGGAAAACGGTCTTTTCCACGACCACGGGTCAATACAAGTATCTCGTAATGCCTTTGCCTGTCCAATGCTCCTTCAGTCTTCCAGGACTTTATCAACGAGGTGTTTCAGGTCATGCTGGGGTGGGGCGTAGTGGTTTATATAGATTACATTTTGGTCTATTCTGCTGACCTCGCCCAGCATGTTTCATTAATCAGATCTGTGCTGGGAAGACCGTTGGAGCTATATGTTAAACAAGAGAAGTGTCTGTTTTTCCAGCGGCCCGTGTCCTTTTTGGGCACGGAGGACATGGAGATGGAGGAGCAACGCGTCAGGTCATGGACAATCCCCAATTCCGTGAAAGCTGTCCAGCGATTCCTGGGGTTTGCCAACTATTTCTGGCGGTTCATCCGGGGCTTCAGCACGGGGGCCGCGCCTTTTACCTCCCTGCTGAGAGGAGGTCCCCAGCAGATTCGTTGGATGGCGGATGTGGAGACATTGTTTCACCACTGCTCTCATGCTGGCACATCCCGACCCCTCACTTCCCCTCATCGTCGAGGTGGATGCCTCCGAAGTAGGAGTCGGGCCAGTGCAGTCCCAGTGCAGAGGAACCTCCGAAGTAGGAGTCCCCGAGGCCGGTGTCGTCCCACTGCAGCGCGTCCCTGTGATCATTGCTGAGGCTGGTGTCGTCCCACTGCAGCGTGTCCCTGTGGTCCTCGCCGAGGCCGTTGTCGTCCCTGTGGTCGTCCCCGAGGCCGGTGTCGTCCCACTGCAGCGCGTCCCTGTGATCATCGCTGAGGCTGGTGTCGTCCCACTGCAGCGTGTCCCTGTAGTCATCCCCGAGGCCGGTGTTGTCCCACTGCAGCGCGTCCCTGTGGTCATCGCCGAGGACGGTGTCGTCCCTGTGGTCGTCCCCGAGGCCGGTGTCATCCTGCTGCTGGTTCTGTCACAGATCTTCCCCGGTACTGCTGCTCATTCCGTTCACCAGCTCCGGAAATCTACGTCACTGAACGGGATCAGTACCACTAACCCCGGACTGTCTTGTCTCATTACGCATTCCACGTGATTAGTATGTATATATATCCTCTCTTTGCTTTCCTCTCTTGCTCTCTCTCTCCCTCCCTCTCTCCTTTCTTCTCTCTATCACCTTTTCTCTCTCTCTCCTTTCCTCCCTCCTTCTCTCTCGCTCCTTTCCTCTCTCTCTCTCCTTTCCTCCCTCTGTTCCCCATTGTCCTTGTCGGTTATTGTTACCATGCCTGTTGGTCTTGTGAGCACCTGTGCTGTTTTATCGGCTTCCATGCCAAGTGTTATTTGTGCACTTGTTTTGCGTGTCTAGTCCCGTGTATTATTTAGAGGTTTACACTCTTTTGTTAAGAGTGGAGAAAATAAACCCCCCTGTTACGTATTCCTGCGCTTTTCTCCTATCCTTATACAGCATGACAGAATAACCGACCAACTAAATGGAGACAGCAGGAAAGACCAAGCTGTCGATCATCGTAGAGACAGTCCAGCATCAAGAGGACTGTCTCTCCAGACTCGGCAGCGCCATGGACAGTGTGCTGGCAACCATCCCGTGTTTGGAGGGGAATGTGAAATCCCTCCAGTCTCAAGCACCGGTTCTGGCACCAGCCCCCACACCACTACCTGCCTCCGTCCCATCTGAGCCGGTACGAGAACATACCTATCATTCATTATACAGCGAGACACTCCCACAATTTGAGAATCCAGTGGGTTCTGGTAGTCTTTTAATAGTTGATTCTAAGATTTGTATTTGATCATGTATATGTTTTTGCTGTTCTTTGTTATAGGGCCAAAAATATTTAAGAAGTGGTTTATCCATACATCTCTTTTTTGGATAGATAACTCTTTGTGTTTTCTGTTTAGTGTTTTCCAATTTTCCCAGAAGTGCTTAGTTACATTGAGCTGATTTCTGAAATGCTGTTCCTTCTTTTTCCGTAGTGTATTTCTGTATAGTTTTAGTGATTCACCATAGTGAAGTTGTAGGTGCAGGTTTTCTGGGTCTCTATGTTTTTGGTTGAATAGGTTTCTCAATTTCTTTCTTCTGCATCTAACCATTTGTCGTTGTTCATTTTCTTAGATTGTCTGCTTGAATTTTTTTGATTTAATAGGGAAGCTGAAAGTTCAAACATACTGTTTAAGTTTTCTACGGCCAAGTTTACACCTTCACTATTACAGTGAAACCTTTTGTCCAGGAAGTTGTCTAAAACAGATTTATTTTTATTTTTTATTTAACCTTCATTTGACCAGGCAAGTCAGTTAAGAACAAATACTTATTTACAATGACGGCCTACAGCGGCCAAACCCAGTGATTGAATTTGTGATTGAATTTGTTGTTGACCAATCGTTTTTTGGTGGGTTCCCACACTACTTTCCTTCCATCTATAGCATTTCTTAATATTATTCAGTTCCTTTTGCTTTGATGCCTCGTGATTGAGTATTGCTATGCTCAAGTAGTGTGATTCTACTGTGATCTTATATGGGTGTCAGTGGGCTGACTGAACGCTCTGAGACTCTGGGAAAAGGTAATTGATAAAGTAGTCTACCGTCAAGAGATGAACCACAGTGCTACCGTAGGAGTCCCTGCAAAGCCTACCATGGACTATGTACATACCCAGCATGCGACAGAGCTGCAGAAGTTGTGACCCGTTTTTGTTGGTCGTGTTGTCGTAGTTGTCTTTCTCTCTCTAACTGGCCTCTCTGTCAGAATGTAAACAAAGGCAGGCTGGGGAGGGACTGGTCTGATAGTAAATGCCATCTTCTAATTGATAAGCGATGAATGTGAATTAGGCTCATTAATCAAGGGGCTGAGAGGAAGAGACAGTTCCTGTGTTCCACCGACCAACTGAGTGGAGTGCCTTCCTGACGGGAATAAAAATCATTATTAAGGAATTATTCTAAATAACATGATCTATTCTTTCTCAAACAGCAACTGACATACACCCTCAATAACAGTCCCAACCCCTGTTTATATTATGTCTGTGTTCCAAATAGAACCCTTTTCCTTATATAGTGCACTAACTATGATCTGAGTCATATGAGCCCTGATCAGAATAAATACACTATATACATATGGAATGCCATTTGGGACACAGCAATAATATAAACAGTGGTTGATATTAGCATAGCAAACATTGTTATCTTTTATTTCCAAACGCTTTCCATACACCAGCCTGCATGCCACAGATAGACAGACAACTTACTACAACACATATTGTTGACCTATACAATGTGTTTATAGTCATGGTTGGTCAAGTAACTGGGTCCTGGTAGAGTCCTCTACATACATACAAACATACATACACAGTATGTCCTGGTAGAGTCCTCTACATATATACACAGTATGTCCTGGTAGAGTCCTCTATATACATACATACACAGTATGTCCTGGTAGAGTCCTCTACATACATACACACACAGTATGTCCTGGTAGAGTCCTTTACATACATGCATACACAGTGTGTCCTGGTAGAGTCTTCTACATACATACACACACAGTATGTCCTGGTAGAGTCCTCTACATACATACACAGTATGTCCTGGTAGAGTCCTCTACATACATACACAGTATGTCCTGGTAGAGTCCTCCACATACATACACAGTATGTCCTGGTAGAGTCCTTTACATACATACATACCCAGTATGTCCTGGTAGAGTCCTGTACATACATACATACACAGTGTGTCCTGGTAGAGTCCTCTACATACACACACACACACACACACACACACACACACACACACACACACATACAAACACACACACACACAGTATGTCCTGGTAGAGTAAGTTAGAAAGTAGCTGGGCATAAAATCTTACTATGCTGCAAAGCATTAGGGCAGTGATTGGGGACATTTGTATTTATTATGGATCCCCATTAGTTCCTGCCAAGACAGCAGCTACTCTTCCTGGGGTTTATTATGGATCACCATTAGTTCCTGCCAAACCAGCAGCTACTCTTCCTGGGGTTTATTATGGATCCCCATTAGCTGCTGCCAAACCAGCAGCTACTCTTCCTGGGGTTTATTATGGATCCCCATTAGTTCCTGCCAAACCAGCAGCTACTCCAGCAGCTACTCTTCCTGGGGTTTATTATGGATCCCCATTAGTTCCTGCCAAACCAGCAGCTACTCTTCCTGGGGTTTATTATGGATCCCCATTAGTTCCTGCCAAACCAGCAGCTACTCTTCCTGGGGTTTATTATGGTTCCCCATTAGTTCATGCCAAACCAGCAGCTACTCTTCCTGGGGTTTATTATGGATCCCCATTAGTTCCTGCCAAACCAGCAGCTACTCTTCCTGGGGTTTATTATGGATCCCCATTAGTTGCTGCCAAACCAGCAGCTACTCTTCCTGGGGTTTATTATGGATCCCCATTAGTTCCTGCCAAACCAGCAGCTACTTTTCCTGTGGTTTATTATGGATCCCCATTAGCTGCTGCCAAACCAGCAGCTACTCTTCCTGGGGTTTATTATGGATCCCCATTAGTTCCTGCCAAACCAGCAGCTACTCTTCCTGGGGTTTATTATGGATCCCCATTAGCTGCTGCCAAACCAGCAGACACTCTTCCTGGGGTTTATTATGGATCCCCATTAGTTCCTGCCAAGACAGCAGCTACTCTTCCTGGGGTTTATTATGGATCCCCATTAGCTGCTGCCAAACCAGCAGCTACTCTTCCTGGGGTTTATTATGGATCCCCATTAGTTCCTGCCAAGACAGCAGCTACTCTTCCTGGGGTTTATTATGGATCCCCATTAGTTCCTGCCAAACCAGCAGCTACTCTTCCTGGGGTTTATTATGGATCCCCATTAGTTCCTGCCAAACCAGCAGCTACTCTTCCTGGGGTTTATTATGGATCCCCATTAGTTCCTGCCAAACCAGCAGCTACTCTTCCTGGGGTTTATTATGGATCCCCATTAGTTCCTGCCAAACCAGCAGCTACTCTTCCTGGGGTTTATTATGGATCCCCATTAGTTCCTGCCAAACCGGCAGCTACTCTTCCTGGGGTTTATTATGGATCCCCATTAGTTCCTGCCAAGGCAGCAGCTACTCTTCCTGGGGTTTATTATGGATCCCCATTAGTTCCTGTTACCAAGGCAGCAGCTACTCTTCCTGGGGTTTATTATGGATCCCCATTAGTTCCTGTTACCAAGGCAGCAGCTACTCTTCCTGGGGTTTATTATGGATCCCCATTAGTTCCTGCCAAGACAGCAGCTACTCTTCCTGGGGTTTATTATGGATCCCCATTAGTTCCTGCCAAACCAGCAGCTACTCTTCCTGGGGTTTATTATGGATCCCCATTAGTTCCTGCCAAACCAGCAGCTACTCTTCCTGGGGTTTATTATGGATCCCCATTAGTTCCTGCCAAACCAGCATCTACTCTTCCTGGGGTTTATTATGGATCCCCATTAGTTCCTGCCAAACCAGCAGCTACTCTTCCTGGGGTTTATTATGGATCCCCATTAGTTCCTGCCAAACCAGCAGCTACTCTTCCTGGGGTTTATTATGGATCCCCATTGCCAAACCAGCAGCTACTCTTCCTGGGGTTTATTATGGATCCCCATTAGTTCCTGTTACCAAGTCAGCAGCTACTCTTCCTGGGGTTTATTATGGATCCCCATTAGTTCCTGCCAAACCAGCAGCTACTCTTCCTGGGGTTTATTATGGATCCCCATTAGTTCCTGCCAAACCAGCAGCTACTCTTCCTGGGGTTTATTATGGATCCCCATTAGCTGCTGCCAAACCAGCAGCTACTCTTCCTGGGGTTTATTATGGAGCCCCATTAGCTGCTGCCAAACCAGCAGCTACTCTTCCTGGGGTTTATTATGGATCCCCATTAGTTTCTGCCAAACCAGCAGCTACTCTTCCTGGGGTTTATTATGGATCCCCATTAGCTGCTGCCAAACCAGCAGCTACTCTTCCTGGGGTTTATTATGGATCCCCGTTAGCTGCTGCCAAACCAGCAGCTACTCTTCCTATGGTTTATTATGGATCCCCATTAGTTCCTGCCAGACCAGCAGCTACTCTTCCTGGGGTTTATTATGGATCCCCATTAGTTCCTGCCAAACCAGCAGCTACTCTTCCTGGGGTTTATTATGGATCCCCATTAGTTCCTGCCAAACCAGCAGCTACTCTTCCTGGGGTTTATTATGGATCCCCATTAGTTCCTGCCAAACCAGCAGCTACTCTTCATGGGGTTTATTATGGATCCTCATTAGCTGCTGCCAAACCAGCAGCTACTCTTCCTGGGGTTTATTATGGATCCCCATTAGTTCCTGCCAAACCAGCAGCTACTCTTCCTGGGGTTTATTATGGATCCCCATTAGTTCCTGCCAAACCAGCAGCTACTCTTCCTGGGGTTTATTATGGATCCCCATTAGATCCTGCAAACCAGCAGCTACTCTTCCTGGGGTTTATTATGGATCCCCATTAGCTGCTGCCAAACCAGCAGCTACTCTTCCTGGGTTTATTATGGATC
Source organism: Oncorhynchus mykiss (assembly GCF_057628025.1). Lineage (NCBI taxonomy): Eukaryota > Metazoa > Chordata > Actinopteri > Salmoniformes > Salmonidae > Oncorhynchus > Oncorhynchus mykiss. Next base: position 50,973,081 of record NC_143048.1, on the reverse strand, counting down.
CCCATTAGCTGCTGCCAAACCAGCAGCTACTCTTCCTGGGGTTTATTATGGATCCCCATTAGCTGCTGCCAAACCAGCAGCTACTCTTCCTGGGGTTTATTATGGATCCCCATTAGTTCCTGCCAAACCAGCAGCTACTCTTCCTGGGGTTTATTATGGATCCCCATTAGCTGCTGCCAAACCAGCAGCTACTCTTCCTGGGGTTTATTATGGATCCCCATTAGTTCCTGCCAAACCAGCAGCTACTCTTCCTGGGGTTTATTATGGATCCCCATTAGCTGCTGCCAAACCAGCAGCTACTCTTCCTCAGGTTTATTATGGATCCCCATTAGCTGCTGCAAAACCAGCAGCTACTCTTCCTGGGGTTTATTATGGATCCCCATTAGTTCCTGCCAAACCAGCAGCTACTCTTCCTGGGGTTTATTATGGATCCCCATTAGTTCCTGCCAAACCAGCAGCTACTCTTCCTGGGGTTTATTATGGATCCCCATTAGTTCCTGCCAAACCGGCAGCTACTCTTCCTGGGGTTTATTATGGATCCCCATTAGTTCCTGCCAAACCGGCAGCTACTCTTCCTGGGGTTTATTATGGATCCCCATTAGTTCCTGTTACCAAGGCAGCAGCTACTCTTCCTGGGGTTTATTATGAATCCCCATTAGTTCCTGCCAAGGCAGCAGCTACTCTTCCTGGGGTTTATTATGGATCCCCATTAGCTGCTGCCAAACCAGCAGCTACTCTTCCTGGGGTTTATTATGGAGCCCCATTAGCTGCTGCCAAACCAGCAGCTACTCTTCCTGGGGTTTATTATGGATCCCCATTAGTTTCTGCCAAACCAGCAGCTACTCTTCCTGGGGTTTATTATGGATCCCCATTAGCTGCTGCCAAACCAGCAGCTACTCTTCCTGGGGTTTATTATGGATCCCCGTTAGCTGCTGCCAAACCAGCAGCTACTCTTCCTGGGGTTTATTATGGATCCCCATTAGTTCCTGCCAGACCAGCAGCTACTCTTCCTGGGGTTTATTATGGATCCCCATTAGTTCCTGCCAAACCAGCAGCTACTCTTCCTGGGGTTTATTATGGATCCCCATTAGTTCCTGCCAAACCAGCAGCTACTCTTCCTGGGGTTTATTATGGATCCCCATTAGTTCCTGCCAAACCAGCAGCTACTCTTCATGGGGTTTATTATGGATCCCCATTAGCTGCTGCCAAACCAGCAGCTACTCTTCCTGGGGTTTATTATGGATCCCCATTAGTTCCTGCCAAACCAGCAGCTACTCTTCCTGGGGTTTATTATGGATCCCCATTAGTTCCTGCCAAACCAGCAGCTACTCTTCCTGGGGTTTATTATGGATCCCCATTAGATCCTGCAAACCAGCAGCTACTCTTCCTGGGGTTTATTATGGATCCCCATTAGCTGCTGCCAAACCAGCAGCTACTCTTCCTGGGTTTATTATGGATCCCCATTAGCTGCTGCCAAACCAGCAGCTACTCTTCCTGGGGTTTATTATGGATCCCCATTAGCTGCTGCCAAACCAGCAGCTACTCTTCCTGGGGTTTATTATGGATCCCCATTAGTTCCTGCCAAACCAGCAGCTACTCTTCCTGGGGTTTATTATGGATCCCCATTAGCTGCTGCCAAACCAGCAGCTACTCTTCCTGGGGTTTATTATGGATCCCCATTAGTTCCTGCCAAACCAGCAGCTACTCTTCCTGGGGTTTATTATGGATCCCCATTAGCTGCTGCCAAACCAGCAGCTACTCTTCCTCAGGTTTATTATGGATCCCCATTAGCTGCTGCAAAACCAGCAGCTACTCTTCCTGGGGTTTATTATGGATCCCCATTAGTTCCTGCCAAACCAGCAGCTACTCTTCCTGGGGTTTATTATGGATCCCCATTAGTTCCTGCCAAACCAGCAGCTACTCTTCCTGGGGTTTATTATGGATCCCCATTAGTTCCTGCCAAACCGGCAGCTACTCTTCCTGGGGTTTATTATGGATCCCCATTAGTTCCTGCCAAACCGGCAGCTACTCTTCCTGGGGTTTATTATGGATCCCCATTAGTTCCTGTTACCAAGGCAGCAGCTACTCTTCCTGGGGTTTATTATGAATCCCCATTAGTTCCTGCCAAGGCAGCAGCTACTCTTCCTGGGGTTTATTATGGATCCCCATTAGCTGCTGCCGAACCAGCAGCTACTCTTCCTGGGGTTTATTATGGATCCCCATTAGTTCCTGCCAAACCAGCAGCTACTCTTCCTGGGGTTTATTATGGATCCCCATTAGCTGCTGCCAAACCAGCAGCTACTCTTCCTGGGGTTTATTATGGATCCCCATTAGCTGCTGCCAAACCAGCAGCTACTCTTCCTGGGGTTTATTATGGATCCCCATTAGTTCCTGCCAAACCAGCAGCTACTCTTCCTGGGGTTTATTATGGATCCCCATTAGTTCCTGCCAAACCAGCAGCTACTCTTCCTGGGGTTTATTATGGATCCCCATTAGCTGCTGCCAAACCAGCAGCTACTCTTCCTGGGGTTTATTATGGATCCCCATTAGCTGCTGCCAAACCAGCAGCTACTCTTCCTGGGGTTTGTTATGGATCCCCATTAGTTCCTGCCAAACCAGCAGCTACTCTTCCTGGGGTTTATTATGGATCCCCATTAGTTCCTGCCAAACCAGCAGCTACTCTTCCTGGGGTTTATTATGGATCCCCATTAGTTCCTGCCAAACCAGCAGCTACTCTTCCTGGGGTTTATTATGGATCCCCATTAGCTGCTGCCAAACCAGCAGCTACTCTTCCTGGGGTTTATTATGGATCCCCATTAGCTGCTGCCAAACCAGCAGCTACTCTTCCTGGGGTTTATTATGGATCCCCATTAGTTCCTGCCAAACCAGCAGCTACTCTTCCTGGGGTTTATTATGGATCCCCATTCGCGGCTGCCAAACCAGCAGCTACTCTTCCTGGGGTTTTTTATGGATCCCCATTAGTTCCTGCCAAACCAGCAGCTACTCTTCCTGGGGTTTATTATGGATCCCCATTAGATCCTGCCAAACCAGCAGCTACTCTTCCTGGGGTTTATTATGGATCCCCATTAGCTGCTGCCAAACCAGCAGCTACTCTTCCTGGGGTTTATTATGGATCCCCATTAGTTCCTGCCAAACCAGCAGCTACTCTTCCTGGGGTTTATTATGGATCCCCATTAACTGCTGCCAAACCAGCAGCTACTCTTCCTGGGGTTTATTATGGATCCCCATTAGCTGCTGCCAAACCAGCAGCTACTCTTCCTGGGGTTTATTATGGATCCCCATTAGCTGCTGCCAAACCAGCAGCTACTCTTCCTGGGGTTTATTATGGATCCCCATTAGTTCCTGCCAAACCAGCAGCTACTTTTCCTGGGGTTTATTATGGATCCCCATTAACTGCTGCCAAACCAGCAGCTACTCTTCCTGGGGTTTATTATGGATCTCCATTAGCTGCTGCAAAACAAGCAGCTACTCTTCCTGGGGTTTATTATGGATCCCCATTAGCGGCTGCCAAACCAGCAGCTACTCTTCCTGGGGTTTTTTATGGATCCCCATTAGTTCCTGCCAAACCAGCAGCTACTCTTCCTGGGGTTTATTATGGATCCCCATTAGTTCCTGCAAACCAGCAGCTACTCTTCCTGGGGTTTATTATGGATCCCCATTAGTTCCTGCCAAACCAGCAGCTACTCTTCCTGGGGTTTATTATGGATCCCCATTAGCTGCTGCCAAACCAGCAGCTACTCTTCCTGGGGTTTATTATGGATCCCCATTAGTTCCTGCCAAACCAGCAGCTACTCTTCCTGGGGTTTATTATGGATCCCCATTAGTTCCTGCCAAACCAGCAGCTACTCTTCCTGGGGTTTATTATGGATCCCCATTAGCTGCTGCCAAACCAGCAGCTACTCTTCCTCAGGTTTATTATGGATCCCCATTAGCTGCTGCCAAACCAGCAGCTACTCTTCCTGGGGTTTATTATGGATCCCCATTAGTTCCTGCCAAGCCAGCAGCTACTCTTCCTGAGGTTTTTTATGGATCCCCATTAGTTCCTGCCAAATCGGCAGCTACTCTTCCTGAGGTTTATTATGGATCCCCATTAGTTCCTGTCAAGGCAGCAGCTACTCTTCCTGGGGTTTATTATGGATCCCCATTAGTTCCTGTTACCAAGGCAGCAGCTACTCTTCATGGGGTTTATTATGGATCCCCATTAGTTCCTGCCAAACCAGCAGCTACTCTTCCTGGGGTTTATTATGGATCCCCATTAGTTCCTGCAAAACCGGCAGCTACTCTTCCTGGGGTTTATTATGGATCCCCATTAGTTCCTGTCAAGGCAGCAGCTACTCTTCCTGGGGTTTATTATGGATCCCCATTAGTTCCTGCCAAACCAGCAGCTACTCTTCCTGGGGTTTATTATGGATCCCCATTAGTTCCTGCCAAACCAGCAGCTACTCTTCCTGGGGTTTATTATGGATCCCCATTAGTTCCTGCCAAACCAGCAGGTACTCTTCCTGGGGTTTATTATGGATCCCCATTAGCTGCTGCCAAACCAGCAGCTACTCTTCCTAGGGTTTATTATGGATCCCCATTAGTTCCTGCCAAACCAGCAGCTACTCTTCCTGGGGTTTATTATGGATCCCCATTAGTTCCTGCCAAACCAGCAGGTACTCTTCCTGGGGTTTATTATGGATCCCCATTAGTTCCTGCCAAACCAGCAGCTACTCTTCCTGGGTTTTATTATGGATCCCCATTAGTTCCTGCCAAACCGGCAGCTACTCTTCCTGGGGTTTATTATGGATCCCCATTAGTTCCTGTCTATGCATTAGCTACTCTTCCTGGGGTTTATTGTGGATCCCCATTAGTTCCTGTTACCAAGGCAGCAGCTACTCTTCCTGGGGTTTATTATGGATCCCCATTAGTTCCTGCCAAACCAGCAGCTACTCTTCCTGGGGTTTATTATGCAGGGTAGCCTAGTGGTTAGAGCGTTGGACTAGTAACCGGAAGGTTGCGAGTTCAAACCCCCGAGCTGACAAGGTACAAATCTGTCGTTCTGCCCCTGAACAGGCAGTTAACCCACTGTTCCCAGGCCGTCATTGAAAATAAGAATTTGTTCTTAACTGACTTGCCTGGTTAAATAAAGGTAAAATTTTAAAAAAAAAATTATGGATCCCCATTAGTTCCTGCCAAGACAGCAGCTACTCTTCCTGGGGTTTATTATGGATCCCCATTAGTTCCTGCCAAACCAGCAGCTACTCTTCCTGGGGTTTATTATGGATCCCCATTAGTTCCTGCCAAACCAGCAGCTACTCTTCCTGGGGTTTATTATGGATCCCCATTAGTTCCTGCCAATCCAGCAGCTACTCTTCCTGGGGTTTATTATGGATCCCCATTAGTTCCTGTCAAGGCAGCAGCTACTCTTCCTGGGGTTTATTATGGATCCCCATTAGTTCCTGCCAAACCAGCAGCTAGTCTTCCTGGGGTCTATTATGGATCCCCATTAGCTGCTGCCAAACCAGCAGCTACTCTTCCTGGGGTTTATTATGGATCCCCATTAGCTGCTGCCAAACCAGCAGCTACTCTTCCTGGGGTTTATTATGGATCTCCATTAGCTGCTGCCAAACCAGCAGCTACTCTTCCTGAGGTTTATTATGGATCCCCATTATTTGCTGCCAAACCAGCAGCTACTCTTCCTGGGGTTTATTATGGATCCCCATTAGCTGCTGCCAAACCAGCAGCTACTCTTCCTGGGGTCTATTATGGATCCCCATTAGCTGCTGCCAAACCAGCAGCTACTCTTCCTGGGGTTTATTATGGATCCCCATTAGCTGCTGCCAAACCAGCAGCTACTCTTCCTGGGGTTTATTATGGATCTCCATTAGCTGCTGCCAAACCAGCAGCTACTCTTCCTGAGGTTTATTATGGATCCCCATTATTTGCTGCCAAACCAGCAGCTACTCTTCCTGGGGTTTATTATGGATCCCCAGTAGCTGCTGCCAAACCAGCAGCTACTCTTCCTGGGGTTTATTATGGATCACCATTAGCGGCTGCCAAACCAGCAGCTACTCTTCCTGGGGTTTATTATGGATCCCCATTAGCGGCTGCCAAACCAGCAGCTACTCTTCCTGGGGTTTTTTATGGATCCCCATTATTTGCTGCCAAACCAGCAGCTACTCTTCCTGGGGTTTATTATGGATCCCCAGTAGCTGCTGCCAAACCAGCAGCTACTCTTCCTGGGGTTTATTATGGATCACCATTAGCGGCTGCCAAACCAGCAGCTACTCTTCCTGGGGTTTATTATGGATCCCCATTAGCGGCTGCCAAACCAGCAGCTACTCTTCCTGGGGTTTTTTATGGATCCCCATTAGTTCCTGCCAAACCAGCAGCTACTCTTCCTGGGGTTTATTATGGATCCCCATTAGTTCCTGCAAACCAGCAGCTACTCTTCCTGGGGTTTATTATGGATCCCCATTAGTTCCTGCCAAACCAGCAGCTACTCTTCCTGGGGTTTATTATGGATCCCCATTAGTTCCTGCCAAACCAGCAGCTACTCTTCCTGGGGTTTATTATGGATCCCCATTAGTTCCTGTTACCAAGGCAGCAGCTACTCTTCCTGGGGTTTATTATGGATCCCCATTAGTTCCTGCCAAGGCAGCAACTACTCTTCCTGGGGTTTATTATGGATCCCCATTAGTTCCTGTCAAGGCAGCAGCTACTCTTCCTGGGGTTTATTATGGATCCCCATTAGCTGCTGCCAAACCAGCAGCTACTCTTCCTGGGGTTTATTATGGATCCCCATTAGCTGCTGCCAAACCAGCAGCTACTCTTTCTGGGGTTTATTATGGATCCCCATTAGTTCCTGCCAAACCAGCAGCTACTCTTCCTGGGGTTTATTATGGATCCCCATTAGCTGCTGCCAAACCAGCAGCTACTCTTCCTGGGGTTTATTATGGATCCCCATTAGTTCCTGCCAAACCAGCAGCTACTCTTCCTGGGGTTTATTATGGATCCCCATTAGTTCCTGCAAAACCGGCAGCTACTCTTCCTGGGGTTTATTATGGATCCCCATTAGTTCCTGTCAAGGCAGCAGCTACTCTTCCTGGGGTTTATTATGGATCCCCATTAGTTCCTGCCAAACCAGCAGCTACTCTTCCTGGGGTTTATTATGGATCCCCATTAGTTCCTGCCAAACCAGCAGCTACTCTTCCTGGGGTTTATTATGGATCCCCATTAGTTCCTGCCAAACCAGCAGGTACTCTTCCTGGGGTTTATTATGGATCCCCATTAGCTGCTGCCAAACCAGCAGCTACTCTTCCTGGGGTTTATTATGGATCCCCATTAGTTCCTGCCAAACCAGCAGCTACTCTTCCTGGGGTTTATTATGGATCCCCATTAGTTCCTGCCAAACCAGCAGGTACTCTTCCTGGGGTTTATTATGGATCCCCATTAGCTGCTGCCAAACCAGCAGCTACTCTTCCTCAGGTTTATTATGTATCCCCATTAGCTGCTGCCAAACCAGCAGCTACTCTTCCTGGGGTTTATTATGGATCCCCATTAGCTGCTGCCAAACCAGCAGCTACTCTTCCTGGGGTTTATTATGGATCCCCATTAGCTGCTGCCAAACCAGCAGCTACTCTTTCTGGGGTTTATTATGGATCCCCATTATTTCCTGCCAAACCAGCAGCTACTCTTCCTCGGGTTTATTATGGATCCCCATTAGCTGCTGCCAAACCAGCAGCTACTCTTCCTGGGGTTTATTATGGATCCCCATTAGTTCCTGCCAAACCAGCAGCTACTCTTCCTGGGTTTTATTATGGATCCCCATTAGTTCCTGCCAAACCGGCAGCTACTCTTCCTGGGGTTTATTATGGATCCCCATTGGTTCCTGCCAAGACAGCAGCTACTCTTCCTGGGGTTTATTATGGATCCCCATTAGTTCCTGCCAAACCAGCAGCTACTCTTCCTGGGGTTTATTATGGATCCCCATTAGTTCCTGCCAAACCAGCAGCTACTCTTCCTGGGGTTTATTATGGATCCCCATTAGTTCCTGCCAATCCAGCAGCTACTCTTCCTGGGGTTTATTATGGATCCCCATTAGTTCCTGTCAAGGCAGCAGCTACTCTTCCTGGGGTTTATTATGGATCCCCATTAGTTCCTGCCAAACCAGCAGCTACTCTTCCTGGGGTCTATTATGGATCCCCATTAGCTGCTGCCAAACCAGCAGCTACTCTTCCTGGGGTTTATTATGGATCCCCATTAGCTGCTGCCAAACCAGCAGCTACTCTTCCTGGGGTTTATTATGGATCCCCATTAGCTGCTGCCAAACCAGCAGCTACTCTTCCTGGGGTTTATTATGGATCCCCATTAGTTCCTGCCAAACCAGCAGCTACTCTTCCTGGGGTTTATTATGGATCCCCATTAGTTCCTGCAAAACCGGCAGCTACTCTTCCTGGGGTTTATTATGGATCCCCATTAGTTCCTGTCAAGGCAGCAGCTACTCTTCCTGGGGTTTATTATGGATCCCAATTAGTTCCTGCCAAACCAGCAGCTACTCTTCCTGGGGTTTATTATGGATCCCCATTAGTTCCTGCCAAACCAGCAGCTACTCTTCCTGGGGTTTATTATGGATCCCCATTAGCTGCTGCCAAACCAGCAGCTACTCTTCCTGGGGTTTATTATGGATCCCCATTAGTTCCTGCCAAACCAGCAGGTACTCTTCCTGGGGTTTATTATGGATCCCCATTAGCTGCTGCCAAACCAGCAGCTACTCTTCCTCAGGTTTATTATGTATCCCCATTAGCTGCTGCCAAACCAGCAGCTACTCTTCCTGGGGTTTATTATGGATCCCCATTAGCTGCTGCCAAACCAGCAGCTACTCTTCCTGGGGTTTATTATGGATCCCCATTAGCTGCTGCCAAACCAGCAGCTACTCTTTCTGGGGTTTATTATGGATCCCCATTATTTCCTGCCAAACCAGCAGCTACTCTTCCTCGGGTTTATTATGGATCCCCATTAGCTGCTGCCAAACCAGCAGCTACTCTTCCTGGGGTTTATTATGGATCCCCATTAGTTCCTGCCAAACCAGCAGCTACTCTTCCTGGGTTTTATTATGGATCCCCATTAGTTCCTGCCAAACCGGCAGCTACTCTTCCTGGGGTTTATTATGGATCCCCATTAGTTCCTGTCTATGCATTAGCTACTCTTCCTGGGGTTTATTGTGGATCCCCATTAGTTCCTGTTACCAAGGCAGCAGCTACTCTTCCTGGGGTTTATTATGGATCCCCATTAGTTCCTGCCAAACCAGCAGCTACTCTTCCTGGGGTTTATTATGGATCCCCATTAGTTCCTGCCAAGACAGCAGCTACTCTTCCTGGGGTTTATTATGGATCCCCATTAGTTCCTGCCAAACCAGCAGCTACTCTTCCTGGGGTTTATTATGGATCCCCATTAGTTCCTGCCAAACCAGCAGCTACTCTTCCTGGGGTTTATTATGGATCCCCATTAGTTCCTGCCAATCCAGCAGCTACTCTTCCTGGGGTTTATTATGGATCCCCATTAGTTCCTGTCAAGGCAGCAGCTACTCTTCCTGGGGTTTATTATGGATCCCCATTAGTTCCTGCCAAACCAGCAGCTACTCTTCCTGGGGTCTATTATGGATCCCCATTAGCTGCTGCCAAACCAGCAGCTACTCTTCCTGGGGTTTATTATGGATCCCCATTAGCTGCTGCCAAACCAGCAGCTACTCTTCCTGGGGTTTATTATGGATCTCCATTAGCTGCTGCCAAACCAGCAGCTACTCTTCCTGAGGTTTATTATGGATCCCCATTATTTGCTGCCAAACCAGCAGCTACTCTTCCTGGGGTTTATTATGGATCCCCATTAGCTGCTGCCAAACCAGCAGCTACTCTTCCTGGGGTCTATTATGGATCCCCATTAGCTGCTGCCAAACCAGCAGCTACTCTTCCTGGGGTTTATTATGGATCCCCATTAGCTGCTGCCAAACCAGCAGCTACTCTTCCTGGGGTTTATTATGGATCTCCATTAGCTGCTGCCAAACCAGCAGCTACTCTTCCTGAGGTTTATTATGGATCCCCATTATTTGCTGCCAAACCAGCAGCTACTCTTCCTGGGGTTTATTATGGATCCCCAGTAGCTGCTGCCAAACCAGCAGCTACTCTTCCTGGGGTTTATTATGGATCACCATTAGCGGCTGCCAAACCAGCAGCTACTCTTCCTGGGGTTTATTATGGTTCCCCATTAGTTCCTGCCAAACCAGCAGCTACTCTTCCTGGGGTTTATTATCGATCCACATTAGTTCCTGCCAAGACAGCAGCTACTCTTCCTGGTGTTTATTATGGATCCCCATTATTTCCTGCCAAACCAGCAGCTACTCTTCCTCGGGTTTATTATGGATCCCCATTAGCTGCTGCCAAACCAGCAGCTACTCTTCCTGGGGTTTATTATGGATCCCCATTAGTTCCTGCCAAACCAGCAGCTACTCTTCCTGGGTTTTATTATGGATCCCCATTAGTTCCTGCCAAACCGGCAGCTACTCTTCCTGGGGTTTATTATGGATCCCCATTAGTTCCTGTCTATGCATTAGCTACTCTTCCTGGGGTTTATTGTGGATCCCCATTAGTTCCTGTTACCAAGGCAGCAGCTACTCTTCCTGGGGTTTATTATGGATCCCCATTAGTTCCTGCCAAACCAGCAGCTACTCTTCCTGGGGTTTATTATGGATCCCCATTAGTTCCTGCCAAGACAGCAGCTACTCTTCCTGGGGTTTATTATGGATCCCCATTAGTTCCTGCCAAACCAGCAGCTACTCTTCCTGGGGTTTATTATGGATCCCCATTAGTTCCTGCCAAACCAGCAGCTACTCTTCCTGGGGTTTATTATGGATCCCCATTAGTTCCTGCCAATCCAGCAGCTACTCTTCCTGGGGTTTATTATGGATCCCCATTAGTTCCTGTCAAGGCAGCAGCTACTCTTCCTGGGGTTTATTATGGATCCCCATTAGTTCCTGCCAAACCAGCAGCTACTCTTCCTGGGGTCTATTATGGATCCCCATTAGCTGCTGCCAAACCAGCAGCTACTCTTCCTGGGGTTTATTATGGATCCCCATTAGCTGCTGCCAAACCAGCAGCTACTCTTCCTGGGGTTTATTATGGATCTCCATTAGCTGCTGCCAAACCAGCAGCTACTCTTCCTGAGGTTTATTATGGATCCCCATTATTTGCTGCCAAACCAGCAGCTACTCTTCCTGGGGTTTATTATGGATCCCCATTAGCTGCTGCCAAACCAGCAGCTACTCTTCCTGGGGTCTATTATGGATCCCCATTAGCTGCTGCCAAACCAGCAGCTACTCTTCCTGGGGTTTATTATGGATCCCCATTAGCTGCTGCCAAACCAGCAGCTACTCTTCCTGAGGTTTATTATGGATCCCCATTATTTGCTGCCAAACCAGCAGCTACTCTTCCTGGGGTTTATTATGGATCCCCAGTAGCTGCTGCCAAACCAGCAGCTACTCTTCCTGGGGTTTATTATGGATCACCATTAGCGGCTGCCAAACCAGCAGCTACTCTTCCTGGGGTTTATTATGGTTCCCCATTAGTTCCTGCCAAACCAGCAGCTACTCTTCCTGGGGTTTATTATCGATCCACATTAGTTCCTGCCAAGACAGCAGCTACTCTTCCTGGTGTTTATTATGGATCCCCATTAGTTTCTGCCAAACCAGCAGCTACTCTTCCTGGGGTTTATTATGGATCCCCATTAGCTGCTGCCAAACCAGCAGCTACTCTTCCTGGGGTTTATTATGGATCCCCATTAGCTGCTGCCAAACCAGCAGCTACTCTTCCTGGGGTTTATTATGGATCACCATTAGCGGCTGCCAAACCAGCAGCTACTCTTCCTGGGGTTTATTATGGTTCCCCATTAGTTCCTGCCAAACCAGCAGCTACTCTTCCTGGGGTTTATTATCGATCCCCATTAGTTCCTGCCAAGACAGCAGCTACTCTTCCTGGTGTTTATTATGGATCCCCATTAGTTTCTGCCAAACCAGCAGCTACTCTTCCTGGGGTTTATTATGGATCCCCATTAGCTGCTGCCAAACCAGCAGCTACTCTTCCTGGGGTTTATTATGGATCCCCATTAGTTCCTGTCAAGGCAGCAGCTACTCTTCCTTGGGTTTATTATGGATCCCCATTAGCTGCTGCCAAACCAGCAGCTACTCTTCCTGGGGTTTATTATGGATCTCCATTAGCTGCTGCCAAACCAGCAGCTACTCTTCCTGAGGTTTATTATGGATCCCCATTATTTGCTGCCAAACCAGCAGCTACTCTTCCTGGGGTTTATTATGGATCCCCATTAGCTGCTGCCAAACCAGCAGCTACTCTTCCTGGGGTTTATTATGGATCACCATTAGCGGCTGCCAAACCAGCAGCTACTCTTCCTGGGGTTTATTATGGTTCCCCATTAGTTCCTGCCAAACCAGCAGCTACTCTTCCTGGGGTTTATTATCGATCCCCATTAGTTCCTGCCAAGACAGCAGCTACTCTTCCTGGTGTTTATTATGGATCCCCATTAGTTTCTGCCAAACCAGCAGCTACTCTTCCTGGGGTTTATTATGGATCCCCATTAGCTGCTGCCAAACCAGCAGCTACTCTTCCTGGGGTTTATTATGGATCCCCATTAGCTGCTGCCAAACCAGCAGCTACTCTTCCTGGGGTTTATTATGGATCCCCATTAGCTGCTGCCAAACCAGCAGCTACTCTTCCTGGGGTTTATTATGGATCCCCATTAGTTCCTGCCAAACCAGCAGCTACTCTTCCTGGGTTTTATTATGGATCCCCATTAGTTCCTGCCAAACCAGCAGCTACTCTTCCTGGGGTTTATTATGGATCCCCATTAGTTCCTGCCAAACCAGCAGCTACTCTTCCTGGGGTTTATTATGGATCCCATTAGTTCATGCCAAACCAGCAGCTACTCTTCCTTGGGTTTATTATGGATCCCCATTAGTTCCTGCCAAACCAGCAGCTACTATTCCTGGGGTTTATTATGGATCCCCATTAGTTCCTGCCAAACCAGCAGCTACTCTTCCTGGGGTTTATTATGGATCCCCATTAGTTCCTGCCAAACCAGCAGCTACTCTTCCTGGGATTTATTATGGATCCCCATTAGCTGCTGCCAAACCAGCAGCTACTCTTCCTGGGGTTTATTATGGATCCCCATTAGTTCCTGTCAAGGCAGCAGCTACTCTTCCTTGGGTTTATTATGGATCCCCATTAGCTGCTGCCAAACCAGCAGCTACTCTTCCTGGGGTTTATTATGGATCTCCATTAGCTGCTGCCAAACCAGCAGCTACTCTTCCTGAGGTTTATTATGGATCCCCATTATTTGCTGCCAAACCAGCAGCTACTCTTCCTGGGGTTTATTATGGATCCCCATTAGCTGCTGCCAAACCAGCAGCTACTCTTCCTGGGGTTTATTATGGATCACCATTAGCGGCTGCCAAACCAGCAGCTACTCTTCCTGGGGTTTATTATGGTTCCCCATTAGTTCCTGCCAAACCAGCAGCTACTCTTCCTGGGGTTTATTATCGATCCCCATTAGTTCCTGCCAAGACAGCAGCTACTCTTCCTGGTGTTTATTATGGATCCCCATTAGTTTCTGCCAAACCAGCAGCTACTCTTCCTGGGGTTTATTATGGATCCCCATTAGCTGCTGCCAAACCAGCAGCTACTCTTCCTGGGGTTTATTATGGATCCCCATTAGCTGCTGCCAAACCAGCAGCTACTCTTCCTGGGGTTTATTATGGATCCCCATTAGCTGCTGCCAAACCAGCAGCTACTCTTCCTGGGGTTTATTATGGATCCCCATTAGTTCTGCCAAACCAGCAGCTACTCTTCCTGGGTTTTATTATGGATCCCCATTAGTTCCTGCCAAACCAGCAGCTACTCTTCCTGGGGTTTATTATGGATCCCCATTAGTTCCTGCCAAACCAGCAGCTACTCTTCCTGGGGTTTATTATGGATCCCATTAGTTCATGCCAAACCAGCAGCTACTCTTCCTTGGGTTTATTATGGATCCCCATTAGTTCCTGCCAAACCAGCAGCTACTATTCCTGGGGTTTATTATGGATCCCCATTAGTTCCTGCCAAACCAGCAGCTACTCTTCCTGGGGTTTATTATGGATCCCCATTAGTTCCTGCCAAACCAGCAGCTACTCTTCCTGGGATTTATTATGGATCCCCATTAGCTGCTGCCAAACCAGCAGCTACTCTTCCTGGGGTTTAATATGGATCCCCATTAGTTCCTGCCAAACCAGCAGCTACTCTTCCTGGGGTTTATTATGGATCCCCATTAGCTGCTGCCAAACCAGCAGACACTCTTCCTGGGGTTTATTATGGATCCCCATTAGTTCCTGCCAAACCAGCAGCTACTCTTCCTGGGGTTTATTATGGATCCCCATTAGTTCCTGCCAAGACAGCAGCTACTCTTCCTGGGGTTTATTATGGATCCCCATTAGCTGCTGCCAAACCAGCAGCTACTCTTCCTGGGGTTTATTATGGATCCCCATTAGTTCCTGCCAAACCAGCAGCTACTCTTCCTGGGGTTTATTATGGATCCCCATTAGTTCCTGCCAAACCGGCAGCTACTCTTCCTGGGGTTTATTATGGATCCCCATTAGTTCCTGTCTATGCATTAGCTACTCTTCCTGGGGTTTATTGTGGATCCCCATTAGTTCCTGTTACCAAGGCAGCAGCTACTCTTCCTGGGGTTTATTATGGATCCCCATTAGTTCCTGCCAAACCAGCAGCTACTCTTCCTGGGGTTTATTATGGATCCCCATTAGTTCCTGCCAAGACAGCAGCTACTCTTCCTGGGGTTTATTATGGATCCCCATTAGTTCCTGCCAAACCAGCAGCTACTCTTCCTGGGGTTTATTATGGATCCCCATTAGTTCCTGCCAAACCAGCAGCTACTCTTCCTGGGGTTTATTATGGATCCCCATTAGTTCCTGCCAATCCAGCAGCTACTCTTCCTGGGGTTTATTATGGATCCCCATTAGTTCCTGTCAAGGCAGCAGCTACTCTTCCTGGGGTTTATTATGGATCCCCATTAGTTCCTGCCAAACCAGCAGCTACTCTTCCTGGGGTCTATTATGGATCCCCATTAGCTGCTGCCAAACCAGCAGCTACTCTTCCTGGGGTTTATTATGGATCCCCATTAGCTGCTGCCAAACCAGCAGCTACTCTTCCTGGGGTTTATTATGGATCCCCATTAGCTGCTGCCAAACCAGCAGCTACTCTTCCTGGGGTTTATTATGGATCCCCATTAGTTCCTGCCAAACCAGCAGCTACTCTTCCTGGGGTTTATTATGGATCCCCATTAGTTCCTGCAAAACCGGCAGCTACTCTTCCTGGGGTTTATTATGGATCCCCATTAGTTCCTGTCAAGGCAGCAGCTACTCTTCCTGGGGTTTATTATGGATCCCCATTAGTTCCTGCCAAACCAGCAGCTACTCTTCCTGGGGTTTATTATGGATCCCCATTAGTTCCTGCCAAACCAGCAGCTACTCTTCCTGGGGTTTATTATGGATCCCCATTAGTTCCTGCCAAACCAGCAGGTACTCTTCCTGGGGTTTATTATGGATCCCCATTAGCTGCTGCCAAACCAGCAGCTACTCTTCCTGGGGTTTATTATGGATCCCCATTAGTTCCTGCCAAACCAGCAGCTACTCTTCCTGGGGTTTATTATGGATCCCCATTAGTTCCTGCCAAACCAGCAGGTACTCTTCCTGGGGTTTATTATGGATCCCCATTAGCTGCTGCCAAACCAGCAGCTACTCTTCCTCAGGTTTATTATGTATCCCCATTAGCTGCTGCCAAACCAGCAGCTACTCTTCCTGGGGTTTATTATGGATCCCCATTAGCTGCTGCCAAACCAGCAGCTACTCTTCCTGGGGTTTATTATGGATCCCCATTAGCTGCTGCCAAACCAGCAGCTACTCTTTCTGGGGTTTATTATGGATCCCCATTATTTCCTGCCAAACCAGCAGCTACTCTTCCTCGGGTTTATTATGGATCCCCATTAGCTGCTGCCAAACCAGCAGCTACTCTTCCTGGGGTTTATTATGGATCCCCATTAGTTCCTGCCAAACCAGCAGCTACTCTTCCTGGGTTTTATTATGGATCCCCATTAGTTCCTGCCAAACCGGCAGCTACTCTTCCTGGGGTTTATTATGGATCCCCATTAGTTCCTGTCTATGCATTAGCTACTCTTCCTGGGGTTTATTGTGGATCCCCATTAGTTCCTGTTACCAAGGCAGCAGCTACTCTTCCTGGGGTTTATTATGGATCCCCATTAGTTCCTGCCAAACCAGCAGCTACTCTTCCTGGGGTTTATTATGGATCCCCATTAGTTCCTGCCAAGACAGCAGCTACTCTTCCTGGGGTTTATTATGGATCCCCATTAGTTCCTGCCAAACCAGCAGCTACTCTTCCTGGGGTTTATTATGGATCCCCATTAGTTCCTGCCAAACCAGCAGCTACTCTTCCTGGGGTTTATTATGGATCCCCATTAGTTCCTGCCAATCCAGCAGCTACTCTTCCTGGGGTTTATTATGGATCCCCATTAGTTCCTGTCAAGGCAGCAGCTACTCTTCCTGGGGTTTATTATGGATCCCCATTAGTTCCTGCCAAACCAGCAGCTACTCTTCCTGGGGTCTATTATGGATCCCCATTAGCTGCTGCCAAACCAGCAGCTACTCTTCCTGGGGTTTATTATGGATCCCCATTAGCTGCTGCCAAACCAGCAGCTACTCTTCCTGGGGTTTATTATGGATCTCCATTAGCTGCTGCCAAACCAGCAGCTACTCTTCCTGAGGTTTATTATGGATCCCCATTATTTGCTGTCAAACCAGCAGCTACTCTTCCTGGGGTTTATTATGGATCCCCATTAGCTGCTGCCAAACCAGCAGCTACTCTTCCTGGGGTCTATTATGGATCCCCATTAGCTGCTGCCAAACCAGCAGCTACTCTTCCTGGGGTTTATTATGGATCCCCATTAGCTGCTGCCAAACCAGCAGCTACTCTTCCTGGGGTTTATTATGGATCTCCATTAGCTGCTGCCAAACCAGCAGCTACTCTTCCTGAGGTTTATTATGGATCCCCATTATTTGCTGCCAAACCAGCAGCTACTCTTCCTGGGGTTTATTATGGATCCCCAGTAGCTGCTGCCAAACCAGCAGCTACTCTTCCTGGGGTTTATTATGGATCACCATTAGCGGCTGCCAAACCAGCAGCTACTCTTCCTGGGGTTTATTATGGTTCCCCATTAGTTCCTGCCAAACCAGCAGCTACTCTTCCTGGGGTTTATTATCGATCCACATTAGTTCCTGCCAAGACAGCAGCTACTCTTCCTGGTGTTTATTATGGATCCCCATTAGTTTCTGCCAAACCAGCAGCTACTCTTCCTGGGGTTTATTATGGATCCCCATTAGTTCATTTCAAACCAGCAGCTACTCTTCCTTGGGTTTATTATGGATCCCCATTAGTTCCTGCCAAACCAGCAGCTACTATTCCTGGGGTTTATTATGGATCCCCATTAGTTCCTGCCAAACCAGCAGCTACTCTTCCTGGGGTTTATTATGGATCCCCATTAGTTCCTGCCAAACCAGCAGCTACTCTTCCTGGGGTTTATTATGGATCCCCATTAGCTGCTGCCAAACCAGCAGCTACTCTTCCTGGGGTTTAATATGGATCCCCATTAGTTCCTGCCAAACCAGCAGCTACTCTTCCTGGGGTTTATTATGGATCCCCATTAGCTGCTGCCAAACCAGCAGACACTCTTCCTGGGGTTTATTATGGATCCCCATTAGTTCCTGCCAAGACAGCAGCTACTCTTCCGGGGGTTTATTATGGATCCCCATTAGCTGCTGCCAAACCAGCAGCTACTCTTCCTGGGGTTTATTATGGATCCCCATTAGTTCCTGTCAAGGCAGCAGCTACTCTTCCTTGGGTTTATTATGGATCCCCATTAGCTGCTGCCAAACCAGCAGCTACTCTTCCTGGGGTTTATTATGGATCTCCATTAGCTGCTGCCAAACCAGCAGCTACTCTTCCTGAGGTTTATTATGGATCCCCATTATTTGCTGCCAAACCAGCAGCTACTCTTCCTGGGGTTTATTATGGATCCCCATTAGCTGCTGCCAAACCAGCAGCTACTCTTCCTGGGGTTTATTATGGATCACCATTAGCGGCTGCCAAACCAGCAGCTACTCTTCCTGGGGTTTATTATGGTTCCCCATTAGTTCCTGCCAAACCAGCAGCTACTCTTCCTGGGGTTTATTATCGATCCCCATTAGTTCCTGCCAAGACAGCAGCTACTCTTCCTGGTGTTTATTATGGATCCCCATTAGTTTCTGCCAAACCAGCAGCTACTCTTCCTGGGGTTTATTATGGATCCCCATTAGCTGCTGCCAAACCAGCAGCTACTCTTCCTGGGGTTTATTATGGATCCCCATTAGCTGCTGCCAAACCAGCAGCTACTCTTCCTGGGGTTTATTATGGATCCCCATTAGCTGCTGCCAAACCAGCAGCTACTCGTCCTGGGGTTTATTATGGATCCCCATTAGTTCCTGCCAAACCAGTAGCTACTCTTCCTGGGGTTTGTTATGGATCCCCATTAGCTGCTGCCAAACCAGCAGACACTCTTCCTGGGGTTTATTATGGATCCCCATTAGTTCCTGCCAAGACAGCAGCTACTCTTCCTGGGGTTTATTATGGATCCCCATTAGCTGCTGCCAAACCAGCAGCTACTCTTCCTGGAGTTTATTATGGATCCCCATTAGTTCCTGCCAAGACAGCAGCTACTCTTCCTGGGGTTTATTATGGATCCCCATTAGTTCCTGACAAACCAGCAGCTACTCTTCCTGGGGTTTATTATGGATCCCCATTAGTTCCTGCCAAACCAGCAGCTACTCTTCCTGGGGTTTATTATGGATCCCCATTAGTTCCTGCCAAACCAGCAGCTACTCTTCCTGGGGTTTATTATGGATCCCCATTAGCTGCTGCCAAACCAGCAGCTACTCTTCCTGGGGTTTAATATGGATCCCCATTAGTTCCTGCCAAACCAGCAGCTACTCTTCCTGGGGTTTATTATGGATCCCCATTAGCTGCTGCCAAACCAGCAGACACTCTTCCTGGGGTTTATTATGGATCCCCATTAGTTCCTGCCAAGACAGCAGCTACTCTTCCGGGGGTTTATTATGGATCCCCATTAGCTGCTGCCAAACCAGCAGCTACTCTTCCTGGGGTTTATTATGGATCCCCATTAGTTCCTGCCAAGACAGCAGCTACTCTTCCTGGGGTTTATTATGGATCCCCATTAGCTGCTGCCAAACCAGCAGCTACTCTTCCTGGGGTTTATTATGGATCCCCATGAGTTCCTGCCAAACCAGCAGCTACTCTTCCTGGGGTTTATTATGGATCCCCATTAGCTGCTGCCAAACCAGCAGATATTCTTCCTTGGGTTTATTATGGATCCCCATTAGTTCCTGCCAAACCAGCAGCTACTCTTCCTGGGGTTTATTATGGATCCCCATTAGTTCCTGCCAAACCAGCAGCTACTCTTCCTGGGGTTTATTATGGATCCCCATTAGCTGCTGCCAAACCAGCAGCTACTCTTCCTGGGGTTTAATATGGATCCCCAATAGTTCCTGCCAAACCAGCAGCTACTCTTCCTGTGGTTTATTATGGATCCCCATTAGCTGCTGCCAAACCAGCAGACACTCTTCCTGGGGTTTATTATGGATCCCCATTAGTTCCTGCCAAGACAGCAGCTACTCTTCCGGGGGTTTATTATGGATCCCCATTAGCTGCTGCCAAACCAGCAGCTACTCTTCCTGGGGTTTATTATGGATCCCCATTAGTTCCTGCCAAGACAGCAGCTACTCTTCCTGGGGTTTATTATGGATCCCCATTAGCTGCTGCCAAACCAGCAGCTACTCTTCCTGGGGTTTATTATGGATCCCCATTAGTTCCTGCCAAACCAGCAGCTACTCTTCCTGGGGTTTATTATGGATCCCCATTAGCTGCTGCCAAACCAGCAGCTACTCTTCCTGGGGTTTATTATGGATCCCCATTAGCTGCTGCCAAACCAGCAGCTACTCTTCCTGGGGTTTATTATGGATCCCCATTAGTTCCTGCCAAGACAGCAGCTACTCTTCCGGGGGTTTATTATGGATCCCCATTAGCTGCTGCCAAACCAGCAGCTACTCTTCCTGGGGTTTATTATGGATCCCCATTAGTTCCTGCCAAGACAGCAGCTACTCTTCCTGGGGTTTATTATGGATCCCCATTAGCTGCTGCCAAACCAGCAGCTACTCTTCCTGGGGTTTATTATGGATCCCCATTAGTTCCTGCCAAACCAGCAGCTACTCTTCCTGGGGTTTATTATGGATCCCCATTAGCTGCTGCCAAACCAGCAGCTACTCTTCCTGGGGTTTATTATGGATCCCCATTAGCTGCTGCCAAACCAGCAGCTACTCTTCCTGGGGTTTATTATGGATCCCCATTAGCTGCTGCCAAACCAGCAGCTACTCTTCCTGGGGTTTATTATGGATCCCCATTAGCTGCTGCCAAACCAGCAGCTACTCTTCCTGGGGTTTATTATGGATCCCCATTAGCTGCTGCCAAACCAGCAGCTACTCTTCCTGGGGTTTATTATGGATCCCCATTAGCTGCTGCCAAACCAGCAGCTACTCTTCCTGGGGTTTATTATGGATCACCATTAGTTCCTGCCAAACCAGCAGCTACTCTTCCTGGGGTTTATTATCGATCCCCATTAGTTCCTGCCAAGACAGCAGCTACTCTTCCTAGGGTTTATTATGGATCCCCATTAGTTTCTGCCAAACCATTAGCTACTCTTCCTGGGGTTTATTATGGATCCCCATTAGCTGCTGCCAAACCAGCAGCTACTCTTCCTGGGGTTTATTATGGATCCCCATTAGCTGCTGCCAAACCAGCAGCTACTCTTCCTGGGGTTTATTATGGATCCCCATTAGCTGCTGCCAAACCAGCAGCTACTCTTCCTGGGGTTTATTATGGATCCCCATTAGCTGCTGCCAAACCAGCAGCTACTCTTCCTGGGGTTTATTATGGATCCCCATTAGCTGCTGCCAAACCAGCAGCTACTCTTCCTGGGGTTTATTATGGATCCCAATTAGCTGCTGCCAAACCAGCAGCTACTCTTCCTGGGGTTTATTATGGATCACCATTAGTTCCTGCCAAACCAGCAGCTACTCTTCCTGGGGTTTATTATCGATCCCCATTAGTTCCTGCCAAGACAGCAGCTACTCTTCCTAGGGTTTATTATGGATCCCCATTAGTTTCTGCCAAACCATTAGCTACTCTTCCTGGGGTTTATTATGGATCCCCATTAGCTGCTGCCAAACCAGCAGCTACTCTTCCTGGGGTTTATTATGGATCCCCATTAGCTGCTGCCAAACCAGCAGCTACTCTTCCTGGGGTTTATTATGGATCCCCATTAGCTGCTGCCAAACCAGCAGCTACTCTTCCTGGGGTTTATTATGGATCCCCATTAGCTGCTGCCAAACCAGCAGCTACTCTTCCTGGGGTTTATTATGGATCCCCATTAGCTGCTGCCAAACCAGCAGCTACTCTTCCTGGGGTTTATTATGGATCCCCATTAGTTCCTGCCAAACCAGCAGCTACTCTTCCTGGGGTTTATTATGGTTCCCCATTAGTTCCTGCCAAACCAGCAGCTACTCTTCCTGGGGTTTATTATCGATCCCCATTAGTTCCTGCCAAGACAGCAGCTACTCTTCCTGGGGTTTATTATGGATCCCCATTAGCTGCTGCCGAACCAGCAGCTACTCTTCCTGGGGTTTATTATGGATCCCCATTAGCTGCTGCCAAACCAGCAGCTACTCTTCCTGGGGTTTATTATGGATCCCCATTAGCTGCTGCCAAACCAGCAGCTACTCTTCCTGGGGTTTATTATGGATCCCCATTAGTTCCTGCCAAACCAGCAGCTACTCTTCCTGGGGTTTATTATGGATCCCCATTAGTTCCTGCCAAACCAGCAGCTACTCTTCCTGGGGTTTATTATGGATCCCCATTAGTTCCTGCCAAACCAGCAGCTACTCTTCCTGGGGTTTATTATGGATCCCCATTAGTTCCTGCCAAACCAGCAGCTACTCTTCCTGGGGTTTATAATGGATCCCCATTAGTTCATGCCAAACCAGCAGCTACTCTTCCTTGGGTTTATTATGGATCCCCATTAGTTCCTGCCAAACCAGCAGCTACTATTCCTGGGGTTTATTATGGATCCCCATTAGTTCCTGCCAAACCAGCAGCTACTCTTCCTGGGGTTTATTATGGATCCCCATTAGTTCCTGCCAAACCAGCAGCTACTCTTCCTGGGGTTTATTATGGATCTCCATTAGTTCCTGCCAAACCAGCAGCTACTCTTCCTGGGGTTTATTATGGATCCCCATTAGCTGCTGCCAAACCAGCAGACACTCTTCCTGGGGTTTATTATGGATCCCCATTAGTTCCTGCCAAGACAGCAGCAACTCTCCCTGGGGTTTATTATGGATCCCCATTAGCTGCTGCCAAACCAGCAGCTACTCTTCCTGGGGTTTATTATGGATCCCCATTAGTTCCTGCCAAGACAGCAGCTACTCTTCCTGGGGTTTATTATGGATCCCCATTAGTTCCTGCCAAACCAGCAGCTATTCTTCCTGGGGTTTATTATGGATCCCCATTAGTTCCTGCCAAGACAGCAGCTACTCTTCCTGGGGTTTATTATGGATCCCCATTAGCTGCTAACAAACCAGCAGCTACTCTTCCTGGGGTTTATTATGGATCTCCATTAGTTCCTGCCAAACCAGCAGCTACTCTTCCTGGGGTTTATTATGGATCCCCATTAGTTCCTGCCAAACCAGCAGCTACTCTTCCTGGGGTTTATTATGGATCCCCATTAGTTCCTGCCAAACCAGCAGCTACTCTTCCTGGGGTTTATTATGGATCCCCATTAGTTCCTGCCAAACCAGCAGCTACTCTTCCTGGGGTTTATTATGGATCCCCATTAGTTCCTGCCAAACCAGCAGCTACTCTTCCTGGGGTTTATTATGGATCCCCATTAGTTCATGCCAAACCAGCAGCTACTCTTCCTTGGGTTTATTATGGATCCCCATTAGTTCCTGCCAAACCAGCAGCTACTATTCCTGGGGTTTATTATGGATCCCCATTAGTTCCTGCCAAACCAGCAGCTACTCTTCCTGGGGTTTATTATGGATCCCCATTAGTTCCTGCCAAACCAGCAGCTACTCTTCCTGGGGTTTATTATGGATCTCCATTAGTTCCTGCCAAACCAGCAGCTACTCTTCCTGGGGTTTATTATGGATCCCGATTAGCTGCTGCCAAACCAGCAGACACTCTTCCTGGGGTTTATTATGGATCCCCATTAGTTCCTGCCAAGACAGCAGCAACTCTCCCTGGGGTTTATTATGGATCCCCATTAGCTGCTGCCAAACCAGCAGCTACTCTTCCTGGGGTTTATTATGGATCCCCATTAGTTCCTGCCAAGACAGCAGCTACTCTTCCTGGGGTTTATTATGGATCCCCATTAGTTCCTGCCAAACCAGCAGCTACTCTTCCTGGGGTTTATTATGGATCCCCATTAGTTCCTGCCAAGACAGCAGCTACTCTTCCTGGGGTTTATTATGGATCCCCATTAGCTGCTAACAAACCAGCAGCTACTCTTCCTGGGGTTTATTATGGATCTCCATTAGTTCCTGCCAAACCAGCAGCTACTCTTCCTGGGGTTTATTATGGATCCCCATTAGCTGCTGCCAAACCAGCAGACACTCTTCCTGGGGTTTATTATGGATCCCCATTAGTTCCTGCCAAGACAGCAGCAACTCTCCCTGGGGTTTATTATGGATCCCCATTAGCTGCTGCCAAACCAGCAGCTACTCTTCCTGGGGTTTATTATGGATCCCCATTAGTTCCTGCCAAGACAGCAGCTACTCTTCCTGGGGTTTATTATGGATCCCCATTAGTTCCTGCCAAACCAGCAGCTACTCTTCCTGGGGTTTATTATGGATCCCCATTAGTTCCTGCCAAGACAGCAGCTACTCTTCCTGGGGTTTATTATGGATCCCCATTAGTTCCTGCCAAACCAGCAGCTACTCTTCCTGGGGTTTATTATGGATCCCCATTAGTTCCTGCCAAACCAGCAGCTACTCTTCCTGGGGTTTATTATGGATCCCCATTAGTTCCTGCCAAACAGCAGCTACTCTTCCTGGGGTTTATTATGGATCCCCATTAGTTCCTGCCAAACCAGCAGCTACTCTTCCTGGGGTTTATTATGGATCCCCTTTAGTTCCTGCCAAACCAGCAGCTACTCTTCCTGGGGTTTATTATGGATCCCCATTAGTTCATGCCAAACCAGCAGCTACTCTTCCTGGGGTTTATTATGGATCCCCATTAGTTCCTGCCAAACCAGCAGCTACTATTCCTGGGGTTTATTATGGATCCCCATTAGTTCCTGCCAAACCAGCAGCTACTCTTCCTGGGGTTTATTATGGATCCACATTAGTTCCTGCCAAACCAGCAGCTACTCTTCCTGAGGTTTATTATGGATCCCCATTAGTTCCTGCCAAACCAGCAGCTACTCTTCCTGGGGTTTATTATGGATCCCCATTAGCTGCTGCCAAACCAGCAGCTACTCTTCCTGGGGTTTATTATGGATCCACATTAGTTCCTGCCAAACCAGCAGCTACTCGTCCTGGGGTTTATTATGGATCCCCATTAGTTCCTGCCAAACCAGTAGCTACTCTTCCTGGGGTTTGTTATGGATCCCCATTAGCTGCTGCCAAACCAGCAGACACTCTTCCTGGGGTTTATTATGGATCCCCATTAGTTCCTGCCAAGACAGCAGCTACTCTTCCTGGGGTTTATTATGGATCCCCATTAGCTGCTGCCAAACCAGCAGCTACTCTTCCTGGAGTTTATTATGGATCCCCATTAGTTCCTGCCAAGACAGCAGCTACTCTTCCTGGGGTTTATTATGGATCCCCATTAGTTCCTGACAAACCAGCAGCTACTCTTCCTGGGGTTTATTATGGATCCCCATTAGTTCCTGCCAAGACAGCAGCTACTCTTCCTGGGGTTTATTATGGATCCCCATTAGTTCCTGCCAAACCAGCAGCTACTCGTCCTGGGGTTTATTATGGATCCCCATTAGTTCCAGTTACCAAGGCAGCAGCTACTCTTCCTGGGGTTTATTATGGATCCCCATTAGTTCCTGCCAAGGCAGCAGCTACTCTTCCTGGGGTTTATTATGGATCCCCATTAGTTCCTGTCAAGGCAGCAGCTACTCTTCCTTGGGTTTATTATGGATCCCCATTAGCTGCTGCCAAACCAGCAGCTACTCTTCCTGGGGTTTATTATGGATCCCCATTAGCTGCTGCCAAACCAGCAGCTACTCTTCCTGGGGTTTATTATGGATCCCCATTAGCTGCTGCCAAACCAGCAGCTACTCTTCCTGGGGTTTATTATGGATCCCCATTAGTTCCTGCCAAACCAGCAGCTACTCTTCCTGGGGTTTATTATGGATCCCCATTAGTTCCTGCAAAAACAGCAGCTACTCTTCCTGGGGTTTATTATGGATCCCCATTAGTTCCTGCCAAACCAGCAGCTACTCTTCCTGGGGTTTATTATGGATCCCCATTAGCTGCTGCCAAACCAGCAGCTACTCTTCCTGGGGTTTATTATGGATCCCCATTAGCGGCTGCCAAACCAGCAGCTACTCTTCCTGGGGTTTTTTATGGATCCCCATTAGTTCCTGCCAAACCAGCAGCTACTCTTCCTGGGGTTTATTATGGATCCCCATTAGATCCTGCAAACCAGCAGCTACTCTTCCTGGGGTTTATTATGGATCCCCATTAGTTCCTGCCAAACCAGCAGCTACTCTTCCTGGGGTTTATTATGGATCCCCATTAGCTGCTGCCAAACCAGCAGCTACTCTTCATGGGGTTTATTATGGATCCCCATTAGCTACTGCCAAACCAGCAGCTACTCTTCCTGGGGTTTATTATGGATCCCCATTAACTGCTGCCAAACCAGCAGCTACTCTTCCTGGGGTTTATTATGGATCCCCATTAGCTGCTGCCAAACCAGCAGCTACTCTTCCTGGGGTTTATTATGGATCCCCATTAGCTGCTGCCAAACCAGCAGACACTCTTCCTGGGGTTTATTATGGATCCCCATTAGTTCCAGCCAAGGCAGCAGCTACTCTTCCAGGGGTTTACTATGGATCCCCATTAGTTCCTGCCAAGACAGCAGCTACTCTTCCTGGTGTTTATTATGGATCCCCATTAGCTGCTGCCAAACCAGCAGCTACTCTTCCTGGGGTTTATTATGGATCCCCATTAGCTGCTACCAAACCAGCAGCTACTCTTCCTGGGGTTTATTATGGATCCCCATTAGTTCCTGCCAAGACAGCAGCTACTCTTCCTGGGGTTTATTATGGATCCCCATTAGTTCCTGCCAAACCAGCAGCTACTCTTCCTGGGGTTTATTATGGATCCCCATTAGTTCCTGCCAAACCAGCAGCTACTCTTCCTGGGGTTTATTATCGATCCCCATTAGTTCCTTGCCAAGACAGCAGCTACTCTTCCTGGGGTTTATTATGGATCCCCTTTAGTTCCTGCCAAACCAGCAGCTACTCTTCCTGGGGTTTATTATGGATCCCCATTAGTTCATGCCAAACCAGCAGCTACTCTTCCTGGGGTTTATTATGGATCCCCATTAGTTCCTGCCAAACCAGCAGCTACTATTCCTGGGGTTTATTATGGATCCCCATTAGTTCCTGCCAAACCAGCAGCTACTCTTCCTGGGGTTTATTATGGATCCCCATTAGTTCCTGCCAAACCAGCAGCTACTCTTCCTGGGGTTTATTATGGATCCCCATTAGTTCCTGCCAAACCAGCAGCTACTCTTCCTGGGGTTTATTATGGATCCCCATTAGCTGCTGCCAAACCAGCAGCTACTCTTCCTGGGGTTTATTATGGATCCACATTAGTTCCTGCCAAACCAGCAGCTACTCTTCCTGGGGTTTATTATGGATCCCCATTAGTTCCTGCCAAACCAGCAGCTACTCTTCCTGGGGTTTGTTATGGATCCCCATTAGCTGCTGCCAAACCAGCAGACACTCTTCCTGGGGTTTATTATGGATCCCCATTAGTTCCTGCCAAGACAGCAGCTACTCTTCCTGGGGTTTATTATGGATCCCCATTAGCTGCTGCCAAACCAGCAGCTACTCTTCCTGGAGTTTATTATGGATCCCCATTAGTTCCTGCCAAGACAGCAGCTACTCTTCCTGGGGTTTATTATGGATCCCCATTAGTTCCTGCCAAACCAGCAGCTACTCTTCCTGGGGTTTATTATGGATCCCCATTAGCTGCTGCCAAACCAGCAGCTACTCTTCATGGGGTTTATTATGGATCCCCATTAGTTCCTGTCAAGGCAGCAGCTACTCTTCCTGGGGTTTATTATGGATCCCCATTAGTTCCTGTTACCAAGGCAGCAGCTACTCTTCCTGGGGTTTATTATGGATCCCCATTAGTTCCTGCCAAGGCAGCAGCTACTCTTCCTGGGGTTTATTATGGATCCCCATTAGTTCCTGTCAAGGCAGCAGCTACTCTTCCTTGGGTTTATTATGGATCCCCATTAGCTGCTGCCAAACCAGCAGCTACTCTTCCTGGGGTTTATTATGGATCCCCATTAGCTGCTGCCAAACCAGCAGCTACTCTTCCTGGGGTTTATTATGGATCCCCATTAGCTGCTGCCAAACCAGCAGCTACTCTTCCTGGGGTTTATTATGGATCCCCATTAGTTCCTGCAAAAACAGCAGCTACTCTTCCTGGGGTTTATTATGGATCCCCATTAGTTCCTGCCAAACCAGCAGCTACTCTTCCTGGGGTTTATTATGGATCCCCATTAGCTGCTGCCAAACCAGCAGCTACTCTTCCTGGGGTTTATTATGGATCCCCATTAGCGGCTGCCAAACCAGCAGCTACTCTTCCTGGGGTTTTTTATGGATCCCCATTAGTTCCTGCCAAACCAGCAGCTACTCTTCCTGGGGTTTATTATGGATCCCCATTAGTTCCTGTCAAGGCAGCAGCTACTCTTCCTTGGGTTTATTATGGATCCCCATTAGCTGCTGCCAAACCAGCAGACACTCTTCCTGGGGTTTATTATGGATCCCCATTAGTTCCAGCCAAGGCAGCAGCTACTCTTCCAGGGGTTTATTATGGATCCCCATTAGTTCCTGCCAAGACAGCAGCTACTCTTCCTGGTGTTTATTATGGATCCCCATTAGCTGCTGCCAAACCAGCAGCTACTCTTCCTGGGGTTTATTATGGATCCCCATTAGCTGCTACCAAACCAGCATCTACTCTTCCTGGGGTTTATTATGGATCCCCATTAGTTCCTGCCAAGACAGCAGCTACTCTTCCTGGGGTTTATTATGGATCCCCATTAGTTCCTGCCAAACCAGCAGCTACTCTTCCTGGGGTTTATTATGGATCCCCATTAGTTCCTGCCAAACCAGCAGCTACTCTTCCTGGGGTTTATTATCGATCCCCATTAGTTCCTGCCAAGACAGCAGCTACTCTTCCTGGGGTTTATTATGGATCCCCATTCGTTTCTGCCAAACCAGCAGCTACTCTTCCTGGGGTTTATTATGGATCCCCATTAGCTGCTGCCAAACCAGCAGCTACTCTTCATGGGGTTTATTATGGATCCCCATTAGTTCCAGCCAAGGCAGCAGCTACTCTTCCAGGGGTTTATTATGGATCCCCATTAGTTCCTGCCAAGACAGCAGCTACTCTTCCTGGTGTTTATTATGGATCCCCATTAGCTGCTGCCAAACCAGCAGCTACTCTTCCTGGGGTTTATTATGGATCCCCATTAGCTGCTACCAAACCAGCATCTACTCTTCCTGGGGTTTATTATGGATCCCCATTAGTTCCTGCCAAGACAGCAGCTACTCTTCCTGGGGTTTATTATGGATCCCCATTAGTTCCTGCCAAACCAGCAGCTACTCTTCCTGGGGTTTATTATGGATCCCCATTAGTTCCTGCCAAACCAGCAGCTACTCTTCCTGGGGTTTATTATCGATCCCCATTAGTTCCTGCCAAGACAGCAGCTACTCTTCCTGGGGTTTATTATGGATCCCCATTCGTTTCTGCCAAACCAGCAGCTACTCTTCCTGGGGTTTATTATGGATCCCCATTAGCTGCTGCCAAACCAGCAGCTACTCTTCATGGGGTTTATTATGGATCCCCATTAGTTCCTGTCAAGGCAGCAGCTACTCTTCCTGGGGTTTATTATGGATCCCCATTAGTTCCTGTTACCAAGGCAGCAGCTACTCTTCCTGGGGTTTATTATGGATCCCCATTAGTTCCTGCCAAGGCAGCAGCTACTCTTCCTGGGGTTTATTATGGATCCCCATTAGTTCCTGTCAAGGCAGCAGCTACTCTTCCTTGGGTTTATTATGGATCCCCATTCATTTCTGCCAAACCAGCAGCTACTCTTCCTGGGGTTTATTATGGATCCCCATTAGCTGCTGCCAAACCAGCAGCTACTCTTCCTGGGGTTTATTATGGATCCCCATTAGATGCTGCCAAACCAGCAGCTACTCTTCCTGGGGTTTATTATGGATCCCCATTAGCTGCTGCCAAACCAGCAGCTACTCTTCCTGGGGTTTATTATGGATCCCCATTAGTTCCTGCCAAACCAGCAGCTACTCTTCTTTGGGTTTATTATGGATCCCCATTAGTTCCTGCCAAACCAGCAGCAACTATTCATGGGGTTTATTATGGATCCCCATTAGTTCCTGCCAAACCAGCAGCTACTCTTCCTGGGGTTTATTATGGATCCCCATTAGTTCCTGCCAAACCAGCAGCTACTCTTCCTGGGGTTTATTATGGATCCCCATTAGTTCCTGCCAAACCAGCAGCTACTCTTCCTGGGGTTTATTATGGATCCCCATTAGCTGCTGCCAAACCAGCAGCTACTCTTCCTGGAGTTTATTATGGATCCCCATTAGTTCCTGCCAAGACAGCAGCTACTCTTTCTGGGGTTTATTATGGATCCCCATTAGTTCCTGCCAAACCAGCAGCTACTCTTCCTGGGGTTTATTATGGATCCCCATTAGCTGCTGCCAAACCAGCAGCTACTCTTCATGGGGTTTATTATGGATCCCCATTAGTTCCTGTCAAGGCAGCAGCTACTCTTCCTGGGGTTTATTATGGATCCCCATTAGTTCCTGTTACCAAGGCAGCAGCTACTCTTCCTGGGGTTTATTATGGATCCCCATTAGTTCCTGCCAAGGCAGCAGCTACTCTTCCTGGGGTTTATTATGGATCCCCATTAGTTCCTGTCAAGGCAGCAGCTACTCTTCCTTGGGTTTATTATGGATCCCCATTAGCTGCTGCCAAACCAGCAGCTACTCTTCCTGGGGTTTATTATGGATCCCCATTAGCTGCTGCCAAACCAGCAGCTACTCTTCCTGGGGTTTATTATGGATCCCCATTAGCTGCTGCCAAACCAGCAGCTACTCTTCCTGGGGTTTATTATGGATCCCCATTAGTTCCTGCAAAAACAGCAGCTACTCTTCCTGGGGTTTATTATGGATCCCCATTAGTTCCTG
The DNA here is from genome assembly GCF_057628025.1 of Oncorhynchus mykiss. Lineage (NCBI taxonomy): Eukaryota > Metazoa > Chordata > Actinopteri > Salmoniformes > Salmonidae > Oncorhynchus > Oncorhynchus mykiss. The sequence continues at coordinate 50,942,322 of NC_143048.1, read as the reverse complement.
CCAAACCAGCAGCTACTCTTCCTGGGGTTTATTATGGATCCCCATTAGTTCCTGCCAAACCAGCAGCTACTCTTCCTGGGGTTTATTATGGATCCCCATTAGTTCCTGCCAAACCAGCAGCTACTCTTCCTGGGGTTTATTATGGATCCCCATTAGCTGCTGCCAAACCAGCAGCTACTCTTCCTGGAGTTTATTATGGATCCCCATTAGTTCCTGCCAAGACAGCAGCTACTCTTTCTGGGGTTTATTATGGATCCCCATTAGTTCCTGCCAAACCAGCAGCTACTCTTCCTGGGGTTTATTATGGATCCCCATTAGCTGCTGCCAAACCAGCAGCTACTCTTCATGGGGTTTATTATGGATCCCCATTAGTTCCTGTCAAGGCAGCAGCTACTCTTCCTGGGGTTTATTATGGATCCCCATTAGTTCCTGTTACCAAGGCAGCAGCTACTCTTCCTGGGGTTTATTATGGATCCCCATTAGTTCCTGCCAAGGCAGCAGCTACTCTTCCTGGGGTTTATTATGGATCCCCATTAGTTCCTGTCAAGGCAGCAGCTACTCTTCCTTGGGTTTATTATGGATCCCCATTAGCTGCTGCCAAACCAGCAGCTACTCTTCCTGGGGTTTATTATGGATCCCCATTAGCTGCTGCCAAACCAGCAGCTACTCTTCCTGGGGTTTATTATGGATCCCCATTAGCTGCTGCCAAACCAGCAGCTACTCTTCCTGGGGTTTATTATGGATCCCCATTAGTTCCTGCAAAAACAGCAGCTACTCTTCCTGGGGTTTATTATGGATCCCCATTAGTTCCTGACAAACCAGCAGCTACTCTTCCTGGGGTTTATTATGGATCCCCATTAGCTGCTGCCAAACCAGCAGCTACTCTTCCTGGGGTTTATTATGGATCCCCATTAGCGGCTGCCAAACCAGCAGCTACTCTTCCTGGGGTTTTTTATGGATCCCCATTAGTTCCTGCCAAACCAGCAGCTACTCTTCCTGGGGTTTATTATGGATCCCCATTAGTTCCTGTCAAGGCAGCAGCTACTCTTCCTTGGGTTTATTATGGATCCCCATTAGCTGCTGCCAAACCAGCAGACACTCTTCCTGGGGTTTATTATGGATCCCCATTAGTTCCAGCCAAGGCAGCAGCTACTCTTCCAGGGGTTTATTATGGATCCCCATTAGTTCCTGCCAAGACAGCAGCTACTCTTCCTGGTGTTTATTATGGATCCCCATTAGCTGCTGCCAAACCAGCAGCTACTCTTCCTGGGGTTTATTATGGATCCCCATTAGCTGCTACCAAACCAGCATCTACTCTTCCTGGGGTTTATTATGGATCCCCATTAGTTCCTGCCAAGACAGCAGCTACTCTTCCTGGGGTTTATTATGGATCCCCATTAGTTCCTGCCAAACCAGCAGCTACTCTTCCTGGGGTTTATTATGGATCCCCATTAGTTCCTGCCAAACCAGCAGCTACTCTTCATGGGGTTTATTATGGATCCCCATTAGTTCCTGTCAAGGCAGCAGCTACTCTTCCTGGGGTTTATTATGGATCCCCATTAGTTCCTGTTACCAAGGCAGCAGCTACTCTTCCTGGGGTTTATTATGGATCCCCATTAGTTCCTGCCAAGGCAGCAGCTACTCTTCCTGGGGTTTATTATGGATCCCCATTAGTTCCTGTCAAGGCAGCAGCTACTCTTCCTTGGGTTTATTATGGATCCCCATTAGCTGCTGCCAAACCAGCAGCTACTCTTCCTGGGGTTTATTATGGATCCCCATTAGCTGCTGCCAAACCAGCAGCTACTCTTCCTGGGGTTTATTATGGATCCCCATTAGCTGCTGCCAAACCAGCAGCTACTCTTCCTGGGGTTTATTATGGATCCCCATTAGTTCCTGCAAAAACAGCAGCTACTCTTCCTGGGGTTTATTATGGATCCCCATTAGTTCCTGACAAACCAGCAGCTACTCTTCCTGGGGTTTATTATGGATCCCCATTAGCTGCTGCCAAACCAGCAGCTACTCTTCCTGGGGTTTATTATGGATCCCCATTAGCGGCTGCCAAACCAGCAGCTACTCTTCCTGGGGTTTTTTATGGATCCCCATTAGTTCCTGCCAAACCAGCAGCTACTCTTCCTGGGGTTTATTATGGATCCCCATTAGTTCCTGTCAAGGCAGCAGCTACTCTTCCTTGGGTTTATTATGGATCCCCATTAGCTGCTGCCAAACCAGCAGACACTCTTCCTGGGGTTTATTATGGATCCCCATTAGTTCCAGCCAAGGCAGCAGCTACTCTTCCAGGGGTTTATTATGGATCCCCATTAGTTCCTGCCAAGACAGCAGCTACTCTTCCTGGTGTTTATTATGGATCCCCATTAGCTGCTGCCAAACCAGCAGCTACTCTTCCTGGGGTTTATTATGGATCCCCATTAGCGGCTGCCAAACCAGCAGCTACTCTTCCTGGGGTTTTTTATGGATCCCCATTAGTTCCTGCCAAACCAGCAGCTACTCTTCCTGGGGTTTATTATGGATCCCCATTAGTTCCTGTCAAGGCAGCAGCTACTCTTCCTTGGGTTTATTATGGATCCCCATTAGCTGCTGCCAAACCAGCAGACACTCTTCCTGGGGTTTATTATGGATCCCCATTAGTTCCAGCCAAGGCAGCAGCTACTCTTCCAGGGGTTTATTATGGATCCCCATTAGTTCCTGCCAAGACAGCAGCTACTCTTCCTGGTGTTTATTATGGATCCCCATTAGCTGCTGCCAAACCAGCAGCTACTCTTCCTGGGGTTTATTATGGATCCCCATTAGCTGCTACCAAACCAGCATCTACTCTTCCTGGGGTTTATTATGGATCCCCATTAGTTCCTGCCAAGACAGCAGCTACTCTTCCTGGGGTTTATTATGGATCCCCATTAGTTCCTGCCAAACCAGCAGCTACTCTTCCTGGGGTTTATTATGGATCCCCATTAGTTCCTGCCAAACCAGCAGCTACTCTTCCTGGGGTTTAATATCGATCCCCATTAGTTCCTGCCAAGACAGCAGCTACTCTTCCTGGGGTTTATTATGGATCCCCATTCGTTTCTGCCAAACCAGCAGCTACTCTTCCTGGGGTTTATTATGGATCCCCATTAGCTGCTGCCAAACCAGCAGCTACTCTTCATGGGGTTTATTATGGATCCCCATTAGTTCCAGCCAAGGCAGCAGCTACTCTTCCAGGGGTTTATTATGGATCCCCATTAGTTCCTGCCAAGACAGCAGCTACTCTTCCTGGTGTTTATTATGGATCCCCATTAGCTGCTGCCAAACCAGCAGCTACTCTTCCTGGGGTTTATTATGGATCCCCATTAGCTGCTACCAAACCAGCATCTACTCTTCCTGGGGTTTATTATGGATCCCCATTAGTTCCTGCCAAGACAGCAGCTACTCTTCCTGGGGTTTATTATGGATCCCCATTAGTTCCTGCCAAACCAGCAGCTACTCTTCCTGGGGTTTATTATGGATCCCCATTAGTTCCTGCCAAACCAGCAGCTACTCTTCCTGGGGTTTATTATCGATCCCCATTAGTTCCTGCCAAGACAGCAGCTACTCTTCCTGGGGTTTATTATGGATCCCCATTCGTTTCTGCCAAACCAGCAGCTACTCTTCCTGGGGTTTATTATGGATCCCCATTAGCTGCTGCCAAACCAGCAGCTACTCTTCATGGGGTTTATTATGGATCCCCATTAGTTCCTGTCAAGGCAGCAGCTACTCTTCCTGGGGTTTATTATGGATCCCCATTAGTTCCTGTTACCAAGGCAGCAGCTACTCTTCCTGGGGTTTATTATGGATCCCCATTAGTTCCTGCCAAGGCAGCAGCTACTCTTCCTGGGGTTTATTATGGATCCCCATTAGTTCCTGTCAAGGCAGCAGCTACTCTTCCTTGGGTTTATTATGGATCCCCATTCATTTCTGCCAAACCAGCAGCTACTCTTCCTGGGGTTTATTATGGATCCCCATTAGCTGCTGCCAAACCAGCAGCTACTCTTCCTGGGGTTTATTATGGATCCCCATTAGATGCTGCCAAACCAGCAGCTACTCTTCCTGGGGTTTATTATGGATCCCCATTAGCTGCTGCCAAACCAGCAGCTACTCTTCCTGGGGTTTATTATGGATCCCCATTAGTTCCTGCCAAACCAGCAGCTACTCTTCTTTGGGTTTATTATGGATCCCCATTAGTTCCTGCCAAACCAGCAGCAACTATTCATGGGGTTTATTATGGATCCCCATTAGTTCCTGCCAAGGCAGCAGCTACTCTTCCTGGGGTTTATTATGGATCCCCATTAGTTCCTGTCAAGGCAGCAGCTACTCTTCCTTGGGTTTATTATGGATCCCCATTCATTTCTGCCAAACCAGCAGCTACTCTTCCTGGGGTTTATTATGGATCCCCATTAGCTGCTGCCAAACCAGCAGCTACTCTTCCTGGGGTTTATTATGGATCCCCATTAGATGCTGCCAAACCAGCAGCTACTCTTCCTGGGGTTTATTATGGATCCCCATTAGCTGCTGCCAAACCAGCAGCTACTCTTCCTGGGGTTTATTATGGATCCCCATTAGTTCCTGCCAAACCAGCAGCTACTCTTCTTTGGGTTTATTATGGATCCCCATTAGTTCCTGCCAAACCAGCAGCAACTATTCATGGGGTTTATTATGGATCCCCATTAGTTCCTGCCAAACCAGCAGCTACTCTTCCTGGGGTTTATTATGGATCCCCATTAGTTCCTGCCAAACCAGCAGCTACTCTTCCTGGGGTTTATTATGGATCCCCATTAGTTCCTGCCAAACCAGCAGCTACTCTTCCTGGGGTTTATTATGGATCCCCATTAGCTGCTGCCAAACCAGCAGCTACTCTTCCTGGGGTTTATTATGGATCCCCATTAGCTGCTGCCAAACCAGCAGCTACTCTTCCTGGAGTTTATTATGGATCCCCATTAGTTCCTGCCAAGACAGCAGCTACTCTTTCTGGGGTTTATTATGGATCCCCATTAGTTCCTGCCAAACCAGCAGCTACTCTTCCTGGGGTTTATTATGGATCCCCATTAGCTGCTGCCAAACCAGCAGCTACTCTTCATGGGGTTTATTATGGATCCCCATTAGTTCCTGTCAAGGCAGCAGCTACTCTTCCTGGGGTTTATTATGGATCCCCATTAGTTCCTGTTACCAAGGCAGCAGCTACTCTTCCTGGGGTTTATTATGGATCCCCATTAGTTCCTGCCAAGGCAGCAGCTACTCTTCCTGGGGTTTATTATGGATCCCCATTAGTTCCTGTCAAGGCAGCAGCTACTCTTCCTTGGGTTTATTATGGATCCCCATTAGCTGCTGCCAAACCAGCAGCTACTCTTCCTGGGGTTTATTATGGATCCCCATTAGCTGCTGCCAAACCAGCAGCTACTCTTCCTGGGGTTTATTATGGATCCCCATTAGCTGCTGCCAAACCAGCAGCTACTCTTCCTGGGGTTTATTATGGATCCCCATTAGTTCCTGCAAAAACAGCAGCTACTCTTCCTGGGGTTTATTATGGATCCCCATTAGTTCCTGACAAACCAGCAGCTACTCTTCCTGGGGTTTATTATGGATCCCCATTAGCTGCTGCCAAACCAGCAGCTACTCTTCCTGGGGTTTATTATGGATCCCCATTAGCGGCTGCCAAACCAGCAGCTACTCTTCCTGGGGTTTTTTATGGATCCCCATTAGTTCCTGCCAAACCAGCAGCTACTCTTCCTGGGGTTTATTATGGATCCCCATTAGTTCCTGTCAAGGCAGCAGCTACTCTTCCTTGGGTTTATTATGGATCCCCATTAGCTGCTGCCAAACCAGCAGACACTCTTCCTGGGGTTTATTATGGATCCCCATTAGTTCCAGCCAAGGCAGCAGCTACTCTTCCAGGGGTTTATTATGGATCCCCATTAGTTCCTGCCAAGACAGCAGCTACTCTTCCTGGTGTTTATTATGGATCCCCATTAGCTGCTGCCAAACCAGCAGCTACTCTTCCTGGGGTTTATTATGGATCCCCATTAGCTGCTACCAAACCAGCATCTACTCTTCCTGGGGTTTATTATGGATCCCCATTAGTTCCTGCCAAGACAGCAGCTACTCTTCCTGGGGTTTATTATGGATCCCCATTAGTTCCTGCCAAACCAGCAGCTACTCTTCCTGGGGTTTATTATGGATCCCCATTAGTTCCTGCCAAACCAGCAGCTACTCTTCATGGGGTTTATTATGGATCCCCATTAGTTCCTGTCAAGGCAGCAGCTACTCTTCCTGGGGTTTATTATGGATCCCCATTAGTTCCTGTTACCAAGGCAGCAGCTACTCTTCCTGGGGTTTATTATGGATCCCCATTAGTTCCTGCCAAGGCAGCAGCTACTCTTCCTGGGGTTTATTATGGATCCCCATTAGTTCCTGTCAAGGCAGCAGCTACTCTTCCTTGGGTTTATTATGGATCCCCATTAGCTGCTGCCAAACCAGCAGCTACTCTTCCTGGGGTTTATTATGGATCCCCATTAGCTGCTGCCAAACCAGCAGCTACTCTTCCTGGGGTTTATTATGGATCCCCATTAGCTGCTGCCAAACCAGCAGCTACTCTTCCTGGGGTTTATTATGGATCCCCATTAGTTCCTGCAAAAACAGCAGCTACTCTTCCTGGGGTTTATTATGGATCCCCATTAGTTCCTGACAAACCAGCAGCTACTCTTCCTGGGGTTTATTATGGATCCCCATTAGCTGCTGCCAAACCAGCAGCTACTCTTCCTGGGGTTTATTATGGATCCCCATTAGCGGCTGCCAAACCAGCAGCTACTCTTCCTGGGGTTTTTTATGGATCCCCATTAGTTCCTGCCAAACCAGCAGCTACTCTTCCTGGGGTTTATTATGGATCCCCATTAGTTCCTGTCAAGGCAGCAGCTACTCTTCCTTGGGTTTATTATGGATCCCCATTAGCTGCTGCCAAACCAGCAGACACTCTTCCTGGGGTTTATTATGGATCCCCATTAGTTCCAGCCAAGGCAGCAGCTACTCTTCCAGGGGTTTATTATGGATCCCCATTAGTTCCTGCCAAGACAGCAGCTACTCTTCCTGGTGTTTATTATGGATCCCCATTAGCTGCTGCCAAACCAGCAGCTACTCTTCCTGGGGTTTATTATGGATCCCCATTAGCTGCTACCAAACCAGCATCTACTCTTCCTGGGGTTTATTATGGATCCCCATTAGTTCCTGCCAAGACAGCAGCTACTCTTCCTGGGGTTTATTATGGATCCCCATTAGTTCCTGCCAAACCAGCAGCTACTCTTCCTGGGGTTTATTATGGATCCCCATTAGTTCCTGCCAAACCAGCAGCTACTCTTCCTGGGGTTTATTATCGATCCCCATTAGTTCCTGCCAAGACAGCAGCTACTCTTCCTGGGGTTTATTATGGATCCCCATTCGTTTCTGCCAAACCAGCAGCTACTCTTCCTGGGGTTTATTATGGATCCCCATTAGCTGCTGCCAAACCAGCAGCTACTCTTCATGGGGTTTATTATGGATCCCCATTAGTTCCTGTCAAGGCAGCAGCTACTCTTCCTGGGGTTTATTATGGATCCCCATTAGTTCCTGTTACCAAGGCAGCAGCTACTCTTCCTGGGGTTTATTATGGATCCCCATTAGTTCCTGCCAAGGCAGCAGCTACTCTTCCTGGGGTTTATTATGGATCCCCATTAGTTCCTGTCAAGGCAGCAGCTACTCTTCCTTGGGTTTATTATGGATCCCCATTAGCTGCTGCCAAACCAGCAGCTACTCTTCCTGGGGTTTATTATGGATCCCCATTAGCTGCTGCCAAACCAGCAGCTACTCTTCCTGGGGTTTATTATGGATCCCCATTAGCGGCTGCCAAACCAGCAGCTACTCTTCCTGGGGTTTTTTATGGATCCCCATTAGTTCCTGCCAAACCAGCAGCTACTCTTCCTGGGGTTTATTATGGATCCCCATTAGTTCCTGTCAAGGCAGCAGCTACTCTTCCTTGGGTTTATTATGGATCCCCATTAGCTGCTGCCAAACCAGCAGCTACTCTTCCTGGGGTTTATTATGGATCCCCATTAGCTGCTGCCAAACCAGCAGCTACTCTTCCTGGGGTTTATTATGGATCCCCATTAGTTCCTGCCAAACCAGCAGCTACTCTTCCTGGGGTTCATTATGGATCCCCATTAGTTCCTGCAAAAACAGCAGCTACTCTTCCTGGGGTTTATTATGGATCCCCATTAGTTCCTGCCAAACCAGCAGCTACTCTTCCTGGGGTTTATTATGGATCCCCATTAGCTGCTGCCAAACCAGCAGCTACTCTTCCTGGGGTTTATTATGGATCCCCATTAGCGGCTGCCAAACCAGCAGCTACTCTTCCTGGGGTTTTTTATGGATCCCCATTAGTTCCTGCCAAACCAGCAGCTACTCTTCCTGGGGTTTATTATGGATCCCCATTAGATCCTGCAAACCAGCAGCTACTCTTCCTAGGGTTTATTATGGATCCCCATTAGTTCCTGCCAAACCAGCAGCTACTCTTCCTGGGGTTTATTATGGATCCCCATTAGCTGCTGCCAAACCAGCAGCTACTCTTCCTGGGGTTTATTATGGATCCCCATTAGCTGCTGCCAAACCAGCAGCTACTCTTCCTGGGGTTTATTATGGATCCCCATTAGCTGCTGCCAAATCAGCAGCTACTCTTCCTGGGGTTTATTATGGATCCCCATTAGTTCCTGCCAAACCAGCAGCTACTCTTCCTGGGGTTTATTATGGATCCCCATTAACTGCTGCCAAACCAGCAGCTACTCTTCCTGGGGTTTATTATGGATCCCCATTAGCTGCTGCCAAACCAGCAGCTACTCTTCCTGGGGTTTATTATGGATCCCCATTAGCTGCTGCCAAACCAGCAGACACTCTTCCTGGGGTTTATTATGGATCCCCATTAGTTCCTGCCAAGGCAGCAGCTACTCTTCCTGGGGTTTATTATGGATCCCCATTAGCTGCTGCCAAACCAGCAGCTACTCTTCCTGGGGTTTATTATGGATCCCCATTAGCTGCTGCCAAACCAGCAGCTACTCTTCCTGGGGTTTATTATGGATCCCCATTAGCTGCTGCCAAATCAGCAGCTACTCTTCCTGGGGTTTATTATGGATCCCCATTAGTTCCTGCCAAACCAGCAGCTACTCTTCCTGGGGTTTATTATGGATCCCCATTAACTGCTGCCAAACCAGCAGCTACTCTTCCTGGGGTTTATTATGGATCCCCATTAGCTGCTGCCAAACCAGCAGCTACTCTTCCTGGGGTTTATTATGGATCCCCATTAGCTGCTGCCAAACCAGCAGACACTCTTCCTGGGGTTTATTATGGATCCCCATTAGTTCCTGCCAAGGCAGCAGCTACTCTTCCAGGGGTTTATTATGGATCCCCATTAGTTCCTGCCAAGACAGCAGCTACTCTTCCTGGTGTTTATTATGGATCCCCATTAGCTGCTGCCAAACCAGCAGCTACTCTTCCTGGGGTTTATTATGGATCCCCATTAGCTGCTGCCAAACCAGCAGCTACTCTTCCTGGGGTTTATTATGGATCCCCATTAGATGCTGCCAAACCAGCAGCTACTCTTCCTGGGGTTTATTATGGATCCCCATTAGTTCCTGCCAAACCAGCAGCTACTCTTCCTGGGGTTTATTATGGATCCCCATTAGCTGCTGCCAAACCAGCAGCTACTCTTCCTGGGGTTTATTATGGATCCACATTAGTTCCTGCCAAACCAGCAGCTACTCTTCCTGGGGTTTATTATGGATCCCCATTAGTTCCTGCCAAACCAGCAGCTACTCTTCCTGGGGTTTGTTATGGATCCCCATTAGCTGCTGCCAAACCAGCAGACACTCTTCCTGGGGTTTATTATGGATCCCCATTAGTTCCTGCCAAGACAGCAGCTACTCTTCCTGGGGTTTATTATGGATCCCCATTAGCTGCTGCCAAACCAGCAGCTACTCTTCCTGGAGTTTATTATGGATCCCCATTAGTTCCTGCCAAGACAGCAGCTACTCTTCCTGGGGTTTATTATGGATCCCCATTAGTTCCTGCAAACCAGCAGCTACTCTTCCTGGGGTTTATTATGGATCCCCATTAGTTCCTGCCAAGACAGCAGCTACTCTTCCTGGGGTTTATTATGGATCCCCATTAGTTCCTGTTACCAAGGCAGCAGCTACTCTTCCTGGGGTTTATTATGGATCCCCATTAGTTCCTGCCAAGGCAGCAGCTACTCTTCCTGGGGTTTATTATGGATCCCCATTAGTTCCTGTCAAGGCAGCAGCTACTCTTCCTTGGGTTTATTATGGATCCCCATTAGCTGCTGCCAAACCAGCAGCTACTCTTCCTGGGGTTTATTATGGATCCCCATTAGCTGCTGCCAAACCAGCAGCTACTCTTCCTGGGGTTTATTATGGATCCCCATTAGCTGCTGCCAAACCAGCAGCTACTCTTCCTGGGGTTTATTATGGATCCCCATTAGTTCCTGCCAAACCAGCAGCTACTCTTCCTGGGGTTTATTATGGATCCCCATTAGTTCCTGCAAAAACAGCAGCTACTCTTCCTGGGGTTTATTATGGATCCCCATTAGTTCCTGCCAAACCAGCAGCTACTCTTCCTGGGGTTTATTATGGATCCCCATTAGCTGCTGCCAAACCAGCAGCTACTCTTCCTGGGGTTTATTATGGATCCCCATTAGCGGCTGCCAAACCAGCAGCTACTCTTCCTGGGGTTTTTTATGGATCCCCATTAGTTCCTGCCAAACCAGCAGTTACTCTTCCTGGGGTTTATTATGGATCCCCATTAGATCCTGCAAACCAGCAGCTACTCTTCCTGGGGTTTATTATGGATCCCCATTAGTTCCTGCCAAACCAGCAGCTACTCTTCCTGGGGTTTATTATGGATCCCCATTAGCTGCTGCCAAACCAGCAGCTACTCTTCCTGGGGTTTATTATGGATCCCCATTAGCTGCTTCCAAACCAGCAGCTACTCTTCCTGGGGTTTATTATGGATCCCCATTAACTGCTGCCGAACCAGCAGCTACTCTTCCTGGGGTTTATTATGGATCACCATTAGCTGCTGCCAAACCAGCAGCTACTCTTCCTGGGGTTTATTATGGATCCCCATTAGCTGCTGCCAAACCAGCAGACACTCTTCCTGGGGTTTATTATGGATCCCCATTAGTTCCTGCCAAGGCAGCAGCTACTCTTCCAGGGGTTTATTATGGATCCCCATTAGTTCCTGCCAAGACAGCAGCTACTCTTCCTGGTGTTTATTATGGATCCCCATTAGCTGCTGCCAAACCAGCAGCTACTCTTCCTGGGGTTTATTATGGATCCCCATTAGCTGCTACCAAACCAGCAGCTACTCTTCCTGGGGTTTATTATGGATCCCCATTAGTTCCTGCCAAACCAGCAGCTACTCTTCCTGGGGTTTATTATGGATCCCCATTAGTTCCTGCCAAACCAGCAGCTACTCTTCCTGGGGTTTATTATGGATCCCCATTAGTTCCTGCAAAAACAGCAGCTACTCTTCCTGGGGTTTATTATGGATCCCCATTAGTTCCTGCCAAACCAGCAGCTACTCTTCCTGGGGTTTATTATGGATCCCCATTAGCTGCTGCCAAACCAGCAGCTACTCTTCCTGGGGTTTATTATGGATCCCCATTAGCGGCTGCCAAACCAGCAGCTACTCTTCCTGGGGTTTTTTATGGATCCCCATTAGTTCCTGCCAAACCAGCAGCTACTCTTCCTGGGGTTTATTATGGATCCCCATTAGATCCTGCAAACCAGCAGCTACTCTTCCTGGGGTTTATTATGGATCCCCATTAGTTCCTGCCAAACCAGCAGCTACTCTTCCTGGGGTTTATTATGGATCCCCATTAGCTGCTGCCAAACCAGCAGCTACTCTTCCTGGGGTTTATTATGGATCCCCATTAGCTGCTTCCAAACCAGCAGCTACTCTTCCTGGGGTTTATTATGGATCCCCATTAACTGCTGCCAAACCAGCAGCTACTCTTCCTGGGGTTTATTATGGATCCCCATTAGCTGCTGCCAAACCAGCAGCTACTCTTCCTGGGGTTTATTATGGATCCCCATTAGCTGCTGCCAAACCAGCAGACACTCTTCCTGGGGTTTATTATGGATCCCCATTAGTTCCTGCCAAGGCAGCAGCTACTCTTCCAGGGGTTTATTATGGATCCCCATTAGTTCCTGCCAAGACAGCAGCTACTCTTCCTGGTGTTTATTATGGATCCCCATTAGCTGCTGCCAAACCAGCAGCTACTCTTCCTGGGGTTTATTATGGATCCCCATTAGCTGCTACCAAACCAGCAGCTACTCTTCCTGGGGTTTATTATGGATCCCCATTAGTTCCTGCCAAGACAGCAGCTACTCTTCCTGGGGTTTATTATGGATCCCCATTAGTTCCTGCCAAACCAGCAGCTACTCTTCCTGGGGTTTATTATGGATCCCCATTAGTTCCTGCCAAACCAGCAGCTACTCTTCCTGGGGTTTATTATCGATCCCCATTAGTTCCTGCCAAGACAGCAGCTACTCTTCCTGGGGTTTATTATGGATCCCCATTCGTTTCTGCCAAACCAGCAGCTACTCTTCCTGGGGTTTATTATGGATCCCCATTAGCTGCTGCCAAACCAGCAGCTACTCTTCCTGGGGTTTATTATGGATCCCCATTAGATGCTGCCAAACCAGCAGCTACTCTTCCTGGGGTTTATTATGGATCCCCATTAGCTGCTGCCAAACCAGCAGCTACTCTTCCTGGGGTTTATTATGGATCCCCATTAGTTCCTGCCAAACCAGCAGCTACTCTTCTTTGGGTTTATTATGGATCCCCATTAGTTCCTGCCAAACCAGCAGCTACTATTCATGGGGTTTATTATGGATCCCCATTAGTTCCTGCCAAACCAGCAGCTACTCTTCCTGGGGTTTATTATGGATCCCCATTAGTTCCTGCCAAACCAGCAGCTACTCTTCCAGGGGTTTATTATGGATCCCCATTAGTTCCTGCCAAACCAGCAGCTACTCTTCCTGGGGTTTATTATGGATCCCCATTAGCTGCTGCCAAACCAGCAGCTACTCTTCCTGGGGTTTATTATGGATCCCCATTAGCTGCTGCCAAACCAGCAGCTACTCTTCCTGGAGTTTATTATGGATCCCCATTAGTTCCTGCCAAGACAGCAGCTACTCTTTCTGGGGTTTATTATGGATCCCCATTAGTTCCTGACAAACCAGCAGCTACTCTTCCTGGGGTTTATTATGGATCCCCATTAGTTCCTGCCAAGACAGCAGCTACTCTTCCTGGGGTTTATTATGGATCCCCATTAGTTCCTGCCAAGACAGCAGCTACTCTTCCTGGGGTTTATTATGGATCCCCATTCGTTTCTGCCAAACCAGCAGCTACTCTTCCTGGGGTTTATTATGGATCCCCATTAGCTGCTGCCAAACCAGCAGCTACTCTTCCTGGGGTTTATTATGGATCCCCATTAGATGCTGCCAAACCAGCAGCTACTCTTCCTGGGGTTTATTATGGATCCCCATTAGCTGCTGCCAAACCAGCAGCTACTCTTCCTGGGGTTTATTATGGATCCCCATTAGTTCCTGCCAAACCAGCAGCTACTCTTCTTTGGGTTTATTATGGATCCCCATTAGTTCCTGCCAAACCAGCAGCTACTATTCATGGGGTTTATTATGGATCCCCATTAGTTCCTGCCAAACCAGCAGCTACTCTTCCTGGGGTTTATTATGGATCCCCATTAGTTCCTGCCAAACCAGCAGCTACTCTTCCTGGGGTTTATTATGGATCCCCATTAGTTCCTGCCAAACCAGCAGCTACTCTTCCTGGGGTTTATTATGGATCCCCATTAGCTGCTGCCAAACCAGCAGCTACTCTTCCTGGGGTTTATTATGGATCCCCATTAGCTGCTGCCAAACCAGCAGCTACTCTTCCTGGAGTTTATTATGGATCCCCATTAGTTCCTGCCAAGACAGCAGCTACTCTTTCTGGGGTTTATTATGGATCCCCATTAGTTCCTGACAAACCAGCAGCTACTCTTCCTGGGGTTTATTATGGATCCCCATTAGTTCCTGCCAAGACAGCAGCTACTCTTCCTGGGGTTTATTATGGATCCCCATTAGTTCCTGCCAAGACAGCAGCTACTCTTCCTGGGGTTTATTATGGATCCCCATTCGTTTCTGCCAAACCAGCAGCTACTCTTCCTGGGGTTTATTATGGATCCCCATTAGCTGCTGCCAAACCAGCAGCTACTCTTCCTGGGGTTTATTATGGATCCCCATTAGATGCTGCCAAACCAGCAGCTACTCTTCCTGGGGTTTATTATGGATCCCCATTAGCTGCTGCCAAACCAGCAGCTACTCTTCCTGGGGTTTATTATGGATCCCCATTAGTTCCTGCCAAACCAGCAGCTACTCTTCTTTGGGTTTATTATGGATCCCCATTAGTTCCTGCCAAACCAGCAGCTACTATTCATGGGGTTTATTATGGATCCCCATTAGTTCCTGCCAAACCAGCAGCTACTCTTCCTGGGGTTTATTATGGATCCCCATTAGTTCCTGCCAAACCAGCAGCTACTCTTCCTGGGGTTTATTATGGATCCCCATTAGTTCCTGCCAAACCAGCAGCTACTCTTCCTGGGGTTTATTATGGATCCCCATTAGCTGCTGCCAAACCAGCAGCTACTCTTCCTGGGGTTTATTATGGATCCCCATTAGCTGCTGCCAAACCAGCAGCTACTCTTCCTGGAGTTTATTATGGATCCCCATTAGTTCCTGCCAAGACAGCAGCTACTCTTTCTGGGGTTTATTATGGATCCCCATTAGTTCCTGACAAACCAGCAGCTACTCTTTCTGGGGTTTATTATGGATCCCCATTAGTTCCTGCCAAGACAGCAGCTACTCTTCCTGGGGTTTATTATGGATCCCCATTAGTTCCTGTCAAGGCAGCAGCTACTCTTCCTGGGGTTTATTATGGATCCCCATTAGTTCCTGTTACCAAGGCAGCAGCTACTCTTCCTGGGGTTTATTATGGATCCCCATTCGTTTCTGCCAAACCAGCAGCTACTCTTCCTGGGGTTTATTATGGATCCCCATTAGCTGCTGCCAAACCAGCAGCTACTCTTCCTGGGGTTTATTATGGATCCCCATTAGATGCTGCCAAACCAGCAGCTACTCTTCCTGGGGTTTATTATGGATCCCCATTAGCTGCTGCCAAACCAGCAGCTACTCTTCCTGGGGTTTATTATGGATCCCCATTAGTTCCTGCCAAACCAGCAGCTACTCTTCTTTGGGTTTATTATGGATCCCCATTAGTTCCTGCCAAACCAGCAGCTACTATTCATGGGGTTTATTATGGATCCCCATTAGTTCCTGCCAAACAAGCAGCTACTCTTCCTGGGGTTTATTATGGATCCCCATTAGTTCCTGCCAAACCAGCAGCTACTCTTCCAGGGGTTTATTATGGATCCCCATTAGTTCCTGACAAACCAGCAGCTACTCTTCCTGGGGTTTATTATGGATCCCCATTAGTTCCTGCCAAGACAGCAGCTACTCTTCCTGGGGTTTATTATGGATCCCCATTAGTTCCTGCCAAGACAGCAGCTACTCTTCCTGGGGTTTATTATGGATCCCCATTCGTTTCTGCCAAACCAGCAGCTACTCTTCCTGGGGTTTATTATGGATCCCCATTAGCTGCTGCCAAACCAGCAGCTACTCTTCCTGGGGTTTATTATGGATCCCCATTAGATGCTGCCAAACCAGCAGCTACTCTTCCTGGGGTTTATTATGGATCCCCATTAGCTGCTGCCAAACCAGCAGCTACTCTTCCTGGGGTTTATTATGGATCCCCATTAGTTCCTGCCAAACCAGCAGCTACTCTTCTTTGGGTTTATTATGGATCCCCATTAGTTCCTGCCAAACCAGCAGCTACTATTCATGGGGTTTATTATGGATCCCCATTAGTTCCTGCCAAACCAGCAGCTACTCTTCCTGGGGTTTATTATGGATCCCCATTAGCTGCTGCCAAACCAGCAGCTACTCTTCCTGGGGTTTATTATGGATCCCCATTAGTTCCTGCCAAGACAGCAGCTACTCTTCCTGGGGTTTATTATGGATCCCCATTAGTTCCTGTCAAGGCAGCAGCTACTCTTCCTGGGGTTTATTATGGATCCCCATTAGTTCCTGTTACCAAGGCAGCAGCTACTCTTCCTGGGGTTTATTATGGATCCCCATTAGTTCCTGCCAAGGCAGCAGCTACTCTTCCTGGGGTTTATTATGGATCCCCATTAGTTCCTGTCAAGGCAGCAGCTACTCTTCCTTGGGTTAATTATGGATCCCCATTAGCTGCTGCCAAACCAGCAGCTACTCTTCCTGGGGTTTATTATGGATCCCCATTAGTTCCTGCAAAAACAGCAGCTACTCTTCCTGGGGTTTATTATGGATCCCCATTAGTTCCTGCCAAACCAGCAGCTACTCTTCCTGGGGTTTATTATGGATCCCCATTAGTTCCTGTCAAGGCAGCAGCTACTCTTCCTGGGGTTTATTATGGATCCCCATTAGCGGCTGCCAAACCAGCAGCTACTCTTCCTGGGGTTTTTTATGGATCCCCATTAGTTCCTGCCAAACCAGCAGCTACTCTTCCTGGGGTTTATTATGGATCCCCATTAGCTGCTGCCAAACCAGCAGCTACTCTTCCTGGGGTTTATTATGGATCCCCATTAGCTGCTGCCAAACCAGCAGCTACTCTTCCTGGGGTTTATTATGGATCCCCATTAGCTGCTGCCAAACCAGCAGCTACTCTTCCTGGGGTTTATTATGGATCCCCATTAGTTCCTGCCAAACCAGCAGCTACTCTTCCTGGGGTTTATTATGGATCCCCATTAGCTGCTGCCAAACCAGCAGCTACTCTTCCTGGGGTTTATTATGGATCCCCATTAGCTGCTGCCAAACCAGCAGCTACTCTTCCTGGGGTTTATTATGGATCCCCATTAGATGCTGCCAAACCAGCAGCTACTCTTCCTGGGGTTTATTATGGATCCCCATTAGCTGCTGCCAAACCAGCAGCTACTCTTCCTGGGGTTTATTATGGATCCCCATTAGTTCCTGCCAAACCAGCAGCTACTCTTCTTTGGGTTTATTATGGATCCCCATTAGTTCCTGCCAAACCAGCAGCTACTATTCATGGGGTTTATTATGGATCCCCATTAGTTCCTGCCAAACCAGCAGCTACTCTTCCTGGGGTTTATTATGGATCCCCATTAGTTCCTGCCAAACCAGCAGCTACTCTTCCTGGGGTTTATTATGGATCCCCATTAGTTCCTGCCAAACCAGCAGCTACTCTTCCTGGGGTTTATTATGGTTCCCCATTAGCTGCTGCCAAACCAGCAGCTACTCTTCCTGGGGTTTATTATGGATCCCCATTAGCTGCTGCCAAACCAGCAGCTACTCTTCCTGGGGTTTATTATGGATCCCCATTAGCTGCTGCCAAACCAGCAGCTACTCTTCCTGGGGTTTATTATGGATCCCCATTAGATGCTGCCAAACCAGCAGCTACTCTTCCTGGGGTTTATTATGGATCCCCATTAGCTGCTGCCAAACCAGCAGCTACTCTTCCTGGGGTTTATTATGGATCCCCATTAGTTCCTGCCAAACCAGCAGCTACTCTTCTTTGGGTTTATTATGGATCCCCATTAGTTCCTGCCAAACCAGCAGCTACTATTCATGGGGTTTATTATGGATCCCCATTAGTTCCTGCCAAACCAGCAGCTACTCTTCCTGGGGTTTATTATGGATCCCCATTAGTTCCTGCCAAACCAGCAGCTACTCTTCCTGGGGTTTATTATGGATCCCCATTAGTTCCTGCCAAACCAGCAGCTACTCTTCCTGGGGTTTATTATGGATCCCCATTAGCTGCTGCCAAACCAGCAGCTACTCTTCCTGGGGTTTATTATGGATCCCCATTAGCTGCTGCCAAACCAGCAGCTACTCTTCCTGGGGTTTATTATGGATCCCCATTAGCTGCTGCCAAACCAGCAGCTACTCTTCCTGGGGTTTATTATGGATCCCCATTAGCTGCTGCCAAATCAGCAGCTACTCTTCCTGGGGTTTATTATGGATCCCCATTAGTTCCTGCCAAACCAGCAGCTACTCTTCCTGGGGTTTATTATGGATCCCCATTAACTGCTGCCAAACCAGCAGCTACTCTTCCTGGGGT
The DNA here is from genome assembly GCF_057628025.1 of Oncorhynchus mykiss. Taxonomy (NCBI): domain Eukaryota; kingdom Metazoa; phylum Chordata; class Actinopteri; order Salmoniformes; family Salmonidae; genus Oncorhynchus; species Oncorhynchus mykiss. The sequence continues at coordinate 50,924,019 of NC_143048.1, read as the reverse complement.
TTATTATGGATCCCCATTAGCTGCTGCCAAACCAGCAGCTACTCTTCCTGGGGTTTATTATGGATCCCCATTAGTTCCTGCCAAACCAGCAGCTACTCTTCTTTGGGTTTATTATGGATCCCCATTAGTTCCTGCCAAACCAGCAGCTACTATTCATGGGGTTTATTATGGATCCCCATTAGTTCCTGCCAAACCAGCAGCTACTCTTCCTGGGGTTTATTATGGATCCCCATTAGTTCCTGCCAAACCAGCAGCTACTCTTCCTGGGGTTTATTATGGATCCCCATTAGTTCCTGCCAAACCAGCAGCTACTCTTCCTGGGGTTTATTATGGATCCCCATTAGCTGCTGCCAAACCAGCAGCTACTCTTCCTGGGGTTTATTATGGATCCCCATTAGCTGCTGCCAAACCAGCAGCTACTCTTCCTGGGGTTTATTATGGATCCCCATTAGCTGCTGCCAAACCAGCAGCTACTCTTCCTGGGGTTTATTATGGATCCCCATTAGATGCTGCCAAACCAGCAGCTACTCTTCCTGGGGTTTATTATGGATCCCCATTAGCTGCTGCCAAACCAGCAGCTACTCTTCCTGGGGTTTATTATGGATCCCCATTAGTTCCTGCCAAACCAGCAGCTACTCTTCTTTGGGTTTATTATGGATCCCCATTAGTTCCTGCCAAACCAGCAGCTACTATTCATGGGGTTTATTATGGATCCCCATTAGTTCCTGCCAAACCAGCAGCTACTCTTCCTGGGGTTTATTATGGATCCCCATTAGTTCCTGCCAAACCAGCAGCTACTCTTCCTGGGGTTTATTATGGATCCCCATTAGTTCCTGCCAAACCAGCAGCTACTCTTCCTGGGGTTTATTATGGATCCCCATTAGCTGCTGCCAAACCAGCAGCTACTCTTCCTGGGGTTTATTATGGATCCCCATTAGCTGCTGCCAAACCAGCAGCTACTCTTCCTGGGGTTTATTATGGATCCCCATTAGCTGCTGCCAAACCAGCAGCTACTCTTCCTGGGGTTTATTATGGATCCCCATTAGCTGCTGCCAAATCAGCAGCTACTCTTCCTGGGGTTTATTATGGATCCCCATTAGTTCCTGCCAAACCAGCAGCTACTCTTCCTGGGGTTTATTATGGATCCCCATTAACTGCTGCCAAACCAGCAGCTACTCTTCCTGGGGTTTATTATGGATCCCCATTAGCTGCTGCCAAACCAGCAGCTACTCTTCCTGGGGTTTATTATGGATCCCCATTAGCTGCTGCCAAACAGGCAGACACTCTTCCTGGGGTTTATTATGGATCCCCATTAGTTCCTGCCAAGGCAGCAGCTACTCTTCCAGGGGTTTATTATGGATCCCCATTAGTTCCTGCCAAGACAGCAGCTACTCTTCCTGGTGTTTATTATGGATCCCCATTAGCTGCTGCCAAACCAGCAGCTACTCTTCCTGGGGTTTATTATGGATCCCCATTAGCTGCTGCCAAACCAGCAGCTACTCTTCCTGGGGTTTATTATGGATCCCCATTAGATGCTGCCAAACCAGCAGCTACTCTTCCTGGGGTTTATTATGGATCCCCATTAGCTGCTGCCAAACCAGCAGCTACTCTTCCTGGGGTTTATTATGGATCCCCATTAGTTCCTGCCAAACCAGCAGCTACTCTTCTTTGGGTTTATTATGGATCCCCATTAGTTCCTGCCAAACCAGCAGCTACTATTCATGGGGTTTATTATGGATCCCCATTAGTTCCTGCCAAACCAGCAGCTACTCTTCCTGGGGTTTATTATGGATCCCCATTAGTTCCTGCCAAACCAGCAGCTACTCTTCCTGGGGTTTATTATGGATCCCCATTAGCTGCTGCCAAACCAGCAGCTACTCTTCCTGGGGTTTATTATGGATCCCCATTAGCTGCTGCCAAACCAGCAGCTACTCTTCCTGGAGTTTATTATGGATCCCCATTAGTTCCTGCCAAGACAGCAGCTACTCTTCCTGGGGTTTATTATGGATCCCCATTAGTTCCTGACAAACCAGCCGCTACTCTTCCTGGGGTTTATTATGGATCCCCATTAGTTCCTGCCAAGACAGCAGCTACTCTTCCTGGGGTTTATTATGGATCCCCATTAGTTCCTGTCAAGGCAGCAGCTACTCTTCCTGGGGTTTATTATGGATCCCCATTAGTTCCTGTTACCAAGGCAGTAGCTACTCTTCCTGGGGTTTATTATGGATCCCCATTAGCTGCTGCCAAACCAGCAGCTACTCTTCCTGGAGTTTATTATGGATCCCCATTAGTTCCTGCCAAGACAGCAGCTACTCTTCCTGGGGTTTATTATGGATCCCCATTAGTTCCTGACAAACCAGCAGCTACTCTTCCTGGGGTTTATTATGGATCCCCATTAGCTGCTGCCAAACCAGCAGCTACTCTTCCTGGGGTTTATTATGGATCCCCATTAGCTGCTGCCAAACCAGCAGCTACTCTTCCTGGGGTTTATTATGGATCCCCATTAGCTGCTGCCAAATCAGCAGCTACTCTTCCTGGGGTTTATTATGGATCCCCATTAGTTCCTGCCAAACCAGCAGCTACTCTTCCTGGGGTTTATTATGGATCCCCATTAACTGCTGCCAAACCAGCAGCTACTCTTCCTGGGGTTTATTATGGATCCCCATTAGCTGCTGCCAAACCAGCAGCTACTCTTCCTGGGGTTTATTATGGATCCCCATTAGCTGCTGCCAAACATGCAGACACTCTTCCTGGGGTTTATTATGGATCCCCATTAGTTCCTGCCAAGGCAGCAGCTACTCTTCCAGGGGTTTATTATGGATCCCCATTAGTTCCTGCCAAGACAGCAGCTACTCTTCCTGGTGTTTATTATGGATCCCCATTAGCTGCTGCCAAACCAGCAGCTACTCTTCCTGGGGTTTATTATGGATCCCCATTAGATGCTGCCAAACCAGCAGCTACTCTTCCTGGGGTTTATTATGGATCCCCATTAGCTGCTGCCAAACCAGCAGCTACTCTTCCTGGGGTTTATTATGGATCCCCATTAGTTCCTGCCAAACCAGCAGCTACTCTTCTTTGGGTTTATTATGGATCCCCATTAGTTCCTGCCAAACCAGCAGCTACTATTCATGGGGTTTATTATGGATCCCCATTAGTTCCTGCCAAACCAGCAGCTACTCTTCCTGGGGTTTATTATGGATCCCCATTAGTTCCTGCCAAACCAGCAGCTACTCTTCCTGGGGTTTATTATGGATCCCCATTAGTTCCTGCCAAACCAGCAGCTACTCTTCCTGGGGTTTATTATGGATCCCCATTAGCTGCTGCCAAACCAGCAGCTACTCTTCCTGAGGGTTTATTATGGATCCCCATTAGCTGCTGCCAAACCAGCAGCTACTCTTCCTGGAGTTTATTATGGATCCCCATTAGTTCCTGCCAAGACAGCAGCTACTATTCCTGGGGTTTATTATGGATCCCAATTAGTTCCTGACAAACCAGCAGCTACTCTTCCTGGGGTTTATTATGGATCCCCATTAGTTCCTGCCAAGACAGCAGCTATTCTTCCTGGGGTTTATTATGGATCCCCATTAGTTCCTGTCAAGGCAGCAGCTACTCGGACTGCAATAGCATCGTATAGTCCCCGTGATATGCAACTGTTCAGGGAAGTCCGGAACCAATACACGCAGTCAGTCAGGAAAGCTAAGGCCAGCTTCTTCAGGCAGAAGTTTGCATCCTGTAGCTCCAACTCCAAAAAGTTCTGGGACACTGTGAAGTCAATGGAGAACAAGAGCACCTCCTCCCAGCTGCCCACTGCACTGAGGCTAGGTAACACGGTCACCACCGATAAATCCATGATTATCGAAAACTTCAATGAGCATTTCTCAACGGCTGGCCATGCCTTCCGCCTGGCTACTTCAACCTCGGCCTACAGCCCCGCCCCCCCCGCTGCTCCTCGCCCAAGCCTCTCCAGGTTCTCCTTTACCCAAATCCAGATAGCAGATGTTCTGAAAGAGCTGCAAAACCTGGACCCGTACAAATCAGCTGGGCTTGACAATCTGGACCCTCTATTTCTGAAACTATCCGCCACCATTGTCGCAACCCCTATTACCAGCCTGTTCAACCTCTCTTTCATATCGTCTGAGATCCCCAAGGATTGGAAAGCTGCCGCAGTTATCCCCCTCTTCAAAGGGGGAGACACCCTGGACCCAAACTGTTACAGACCTATATCCATCCTGCCCTGCCTATCTAAGGTCTTCGAAAGCCAAGTCAACAAACAGGTCACTGACCATCTTGAATCCCACTGTACCTTCTCCGCTGTGCAATCTGGTTTCCGAGCCGGTCACGGGTGCACCTCAGCCACACTCAAGGTACTAAACGATATCATAACCGCCATTGATAAAAGACAGTACTGTGCAGCCGTCTTCATCGACCTTGCCAAGGCTTTCGACTCTGTCAATCACCATATTCTTATCGGCAGACTCAGTAGCCTCGGTTTTTCGGATGACTGCCTTGCCTGGTTCACCAATTACTTTGCAGACAGAGTTCAGTGTGTCAAATCGGAGGGCATGCTGTCCGGTCCTCTGGCAGTCTCTATGGGGGTGCCACAGGGTTCAATTCTCGGGCCGACTCTTTTCTCTGTATACATCAATGATGTTGCTCTTGCTGCGGGCGATTCCCTGATCCACCTCTACGCAGACGACACCATTTTATATACTTTCGGCCCGTCATTGGACACTGTGCTATCTAACCTCCAAACAAGCTTCAATGCCATACAACACTCCTTCCGTGGCCTCCGACTGCTCTTAAACGCTAGTAAAACCAAATGCATGCTTTTCAACCGATCGCTGCCTGCACCCGCATCCCCGCCTAGCATCACCACCCTGGATGGTTCCGACCTAGAATATGTGGACATCTATAAGTACCTAGGTGTCTGGCTAGACTGCAAACTCGCCTTCCAGACTCATATCAAACATCTCCAATCGAAAATCAAATCAAGAGTCGGCTTTCTATTCCGCAACAAAGCCTCCTTCACTCACGCCGCCAAGCTTACCCTAGTAAAACTGACTATCCTACCGATCCTCGACTTCGGCGATGTCATATACAAAATGGCTTCCAACACTCTACTCAGCAAACTGGATGCAGTCTATCACAGTGCCATCCGTTTTGTCACTAAAGCACCTTATACCACCCACCACTGCGACTTGTATGCTCTAGTCGGCTGGCCCTCGCTACATATTCGTCGCCAGACCCACTGGCTCCAGGTCATCTACAAGTCCATGCTAGGTAAAGCTCCGCCTTATCTCAGCTCACTGGTCACGATGGCAACACCCACCCGTAGCACGCGCTCCAGCAGGTGTATCTCACTGATCATCCCTAAAGCCCACACCTCATTTGGCCGCCTTTCGTTCCAGTACTCTGCTGCCTGTGACTGGAACGAATTGCAAAAATCGCTGAAGTTGGAGACTTTTATCTCCCTCACCAACTTCAAACATCAGCTATCTGAGCAGCTAACCGATCGCTGCAGCTGTACATAGTCTATTGGTAAATAGCCCACCCATTCTCACCTACCTCATCCCATACTGTTTTTATTTATTTATTTTTCTGCTCTTTTGCACACCAATATCTCTACCTGTACATGACCATCTGATCATTTATCACTCCAGTGTTAATCTGCAAAATTGTAATTATTCGCCTACCTCATGCCTTTTGCACACATTGTATATAGACTCCCCTTTGTTTTCTACTGTGTTATTGACTTGTTAATTGTTTACTCCATGTGTAACTCTGTGTTGTCTGCTCATACTGCTATGCTTTATCTTGGCCAGGTCGCAGTTGCAAATGAGAACTTGTTCTCAACTAGCCTACCTGGTTAAATAAAGGTGAAATAAAAATAAAAAAAAATAAAAAAAACTCTTCCTGGGGTTTATTATGGATCCCCATTAGTTCCTGTTACCAAGGCAGTAGCTACTCTTCCTGGGGTTTATTATGGATCCCCATTAGTTCCTGCCAAGGCAGCAGCTACTCTTCCTGGGGTTTATTATGGATCCCCATTAGTTCCTGTCAAGGCAGCAGCTACTCTTCCTTGGGTTTATTATGGATCCCCATTAGCTGCTGCCAAACCAGCAGCTACTCTTCCTGGGGTTTATTATGGATCCCCATTAGCTGCTGCCAAACCAGCAGCTACTCTTCCTGGGGTTTATTATGGATCCCCATTAGCTGCTGCCAAACCAGCAGCTACTCTTCCTGGGGTTTATTATGGATCCCCATTAGTTCCTGCCAAACCAGCAGCTACTCTTCCTGGGGTTTATTATGGATCCCCATTAGTTCCTGCAAAAACAGCAGCTACTCTTCCTGGGGTTTATTATGGATCCCCATTAGTTCCTGCCAAACCAGCAGCTACTCTTCCTGGGGTTTATTATGGATCCCCATTAGCTGCTGCCAAACCAGCAGCTACTCTTCCTGGGGTTTATTATGGATCCCCATTAGCGGCTGCCAAACCAGCAGCTACTCTTCCTGGGGTTTTTTATGGATCCCCATTAGTTCCTGCCAAACCAGCAGCTACTCTTCCTGGGGTTTATTATGGATCCCCATTAGTTCCTGTCAAGGCAGCAGCTACTCTTCCTTGGGTTTATTATGGATCCCCATTAGCTGCTGCCAAACCAAAAGCTACTCTTCCTGGGGTTTATTATGGATCCCCATTAGCTGCTGCCAAACCAGCAGCTACTCTTCCTGGGGTTTATTATGGATCCCCATTAGCTGCTGCCAAACCAGCAGCTACTCTTCCTGGGGTTTATTATGGATCCCCATTAGTTCCTGCCAAACCAGCAGCTACTCTTCCTGGGGTTTATTATGGATCCCCATTAGTTCCTGCAAAAACAGCAGCTACTCTTCCTGGGGTTTATTATGGATCCCCATTAGTTCCTGCCAAACCAGCAGCTACTCTTCCTGGGGTTTATTATGGATCCCCATTAGCTGCTGCCAAACCAGCAGCTACTCTTCCTGGGGTTTATTATGGATCCCCATTAGCGGCTGCCAAACCAGCAGCTACTCTTCCTGGGGTTTTTTATGGATCCCCATTAGTTCCTGCCAAACCAGCAGCTACTCTTCCTGGGGTTTATTATGGATCCCCATTAGCTGCTGCCAAACCAGCAGCTACTCTTCCTGGGGTTTATTATGGATCCCCATTAGCGGCTGCCAAACCAGCAGCTACTCTTCCTGGGGTTTATTATGGATCCCCATTAGCTGCTGCCAAATCAGCAGCTACTCTTCCTGGGGTTTATTATGGATCCCCATTAGTTCCTGCCAAACCAGCAGCTACTCTTCCTGGGGTTTATTATGGATCCCCATTAACTGCTGCCAAACCAGCAGCTACTCTTCCTGGGGTTTATTATGGATCCCCATTAGCTGCTGCCAAACCAGCAGCTACTCTTCCTGGGGTTTATTATGGATCCCCATTAGCTGCTGCCAAACCAGCAGACACTCTTCCTGGGGTTTATTATGGATCCCCATTAGTTCCTGCCAAGGCAGCAGCTACTCTTCCTGGGGTTTATTATGGATCCCCATTAGTTCCTGTCAAGGCAGCAGCTACTCTTCCTTGGGTTTATTATGGATCCCCATTAGCTGCTGCCAAACCAGCAGCTACTCTTCCTGGGGTTTATTATGGATCCCCATTAGCTGCTGCCAAACCAGCAGCTACTCTTCCTGGGGTTTATTATGGATCCCCATTAGCTGCTGCCAAACCAGCAGCTACTCTTCCTGGGGTTTATTATGGATCCCCATTAGTTCCTGCCAAACCAGCAGCTACTCTTCCTGGGGTTTATTATGGATCCCCATTAGTTCCTGCAAAAACAGCAGCTACTCTTCCTGGGGTTTATTATGGATCCCCATTAGTTCCTGCCAAACCAGCAGCTACTCTTCCTGGGGTTTATTATGGATCCCCATTAGCTGCTGCCAAACCAGCAGCTACTCTTCCTGGGGTTTATTATGGATCCCCATTAGCTGCTGCCAAACCAGCAGCTACTCTTCCTGGGGTATATTATGGATCCCCATTAGTTCTTGCCAAACCAGCAGCTACTCTTCCTGGGGTTTATTATGGATCCCCATTAGTTCCTGCAAAAACAGCAGCTACTCTTCCTGGGGTTTATTATGGATCCCCATTAGTTCCTGCCAAACCAGCAGCTACTCTTCCTGGGGTTTATTATGGATCCCCATTAGCTGCTGCCAAACCAGCAGCTACTCTTCCTGGGGTTTATTATGGATCCCCATTAGCGGCTGCCAAACCAGCAGCTACTCTTCCTGGGGTTTTTTATGGATCCCCATTAGTTCCTGCCAAACCAGCAGCTACTCTTCCTGGGGTTTATTATGGATCCCCATTAGATCCTGCAAACCAGCAGCTACTCTTCCTAGGGTTTATTATGGATCCCCATTAGTTCCTGCCAAACCAGCAGCTACTCTTCCTGGGGTTTATTATGGATCCCCATTAGCTGCTGCCAAACCAGCAGCTACTCTTCCTGGGGTTTATTATGGATCCCCATTAGCTGCTGCCAAACCAGCAGCTACTCTTCCTGGGGTTTATTATGGATCCCCATTAGCTGCTGCCAAATCAGCAGCTACTCTTCCTGGGGTTTATTATGGATCCCCATTAGTTCCTGCCAAACCAGCAGCTACTCTTCCTGGGGTTTATTATGGATCCCCATTAACTGCTGCCAAACCAGCAGCTACTCTTCCTGGGGTTTATTATGGATCCCCATTAGCTGCTGCCAAACCAGCAGCTACTCTTCCTGGGGTTTATTATGGATCCCCATTAGCTGCTGCCAAACCAGCAGACACTCTTCCTGGGGTTTATTATGGATCCCCATTAGTTCCTGCCAAGGCAGCAGCTACTCTTCCAGGGGTTTATTATGGATCCCCATTAGTTCCTGCCAAGACAGCAGCTACTCTTCCTGGTGTTTATTATGGATCCCCATTAGCTGCTGCCAAACCAGCAGCTACTCTTCCTGGGGTTTATTATGGATCCCCATTAGCTGCTACCAAACCAGCAGCTACTCTTCCTGGGGTTTATTATGGATCCCCATTAGTTCCTGCCAAACCAGCAGCTACTCTTCCTGGGGTTTATTATGGATCCCCATTAGTTCCTGCCAAGACAGCAGCTACTCTTCCTGGGGTTTATTATGGATCCCCATTAGTTCCTGCCAAACCAGCAGCTACTATTCCTGGGGTTTATTATGGATCCCCATTAGTTCCTGCCAAACCAGCAGCTACTCTTCCTGGGGTTTATTATGGATCCCCATTAGTTCCTGCCAAACCAGCAGCTACTCTTCCTGGGGTTTATTATGGATCCCCATTAGTTCCTGCCAAACCAGCAGCTACTCTTCCTGGGGTTTATTATGGATCCCCATTAGCTGCTGCCAAACCAGCAGCTACTCTTCCTGGGGTTTATTATGGATCCCCATTAGTTCCTGCCAAACCAGCAGCTACTCTTCCTGGGGTTTATTATGGATCCCCATTAGTTCCTGCCAAACCAGCAGCTACTCTTCCTGGGGTTTATTATGGATCCCCATTAGTTCCTGCCAAACCAGCAGCTACTCTTCCTGGAGTTTATTATGGATCCCCATTAGTTCCTGCAAAGACAGCAGCTACTCTTCCTGGGGTTTATTATGGATCCCCATTAGTTCCTGACAAACCAGCAGCTACTCTTCCTGGGGTTTATTATGGATCCCCATTAGTTCCTGCCAAGACAGCAGCTACTCTTCCTGGGGTTTATTATGGATCCCCATTAGTTCCTGTCAAGGCAGCAGCTACTCTTCCTGGGGTTTATTATGGATCCCCATTAGTTCCTGTTACCAAGGCAGCAGCTACTCTTCCTGGGGTTTATTATGGATCCCCATTAGTTCCTGCCAAGGCAGCAGCTACTCTTCCTGGGGTTTATTATGGATCCCCATTAGTTCCTGTCAAGGCAGCAGCTACTCTTCCTTGGGTTTATTATGGATCCCCATTAGCTGCTGCCAAACCAGCAGCTACTCTTCCTGGGGTTTATTATGGATCCCCATTAGCTGCTGCCAAACCAGCAGCTACTCTTCCTGGGGTTTATTATGGATCCCCATTAGCTGCTGCCAAACCAGCAGCTACTCTTCCTGGGGTTTATTATGGATCCCCATTAGTTCCTGCCAAACCAGCAGCTACTCTTCCTGGGGTTTATTATGGATCCCCATTAGTTCCTGCAAAAACAGCAGCTACTCTTCCTGGGGTTTATTATGGATCCCCATTAGTTCCTGCCAAACCAGCAGCTACTCTTCCTGGGGTTTATTATGGATCCCCATTAGTTCCTGCAAAAACAGCAGCTACTCTTCCTGGGGTTTATTATGGATCCCCATTAGCTGCTACCAAACCAGCAGCTACTCTTCCTGGGGTTTATTATGGATCCCCATTAGTTCCTGCCAAGACAGCAGCTACTCTTCCTGGGGTTTATTATGGATCCCCATTAGTTCCTGCCAAACCAGCAGCTACTCTTCCTGGGGTTTATTATGGATCCCCATTAGTTCCTGCCAAACCAGCAGCTACTATTCCTGGGGTTTATTATGGATCCCAATTAGTTCCTGCCAAACCAGCAGCTACTCTTCCTGGGGTTTATTATGGATCCCCATTAGTTCCTGCCAAACCAGCAGCTACTCTTCCTGGGGTTTATTATGGATCCCCATTAGTTCCTGCCAAACCAGCAGCTACTCTTCCTGGGGTTTATTATGGATCCCCATTAGCTGCTGCCAAACCAGCAGCTACTCTTCCTGGGGTTTATTATGGATCCCCATTAGTTCCTGCCAAACCAGCAGCTACTCTTCCTGGGGTTTATTATGGATCCCCATTAGTTCCTGCCAAACAAGCAGCTACTCTTCCTGGGGTTTATTATGGATCCCCATTAGCTGCTGCCAAACCAGCAGCTACTCTTCCTGGGGTTTATTATGGATCCCAATTAGTTCCTGCCAAACCAGCAGCTACTCTTCCTGGGGTTTATTATGGATCCCCATTAGCTGCTGCCAAACCAGCAGACACTCTTCCTTGGGTTTATTATGGATCCCCATTAGCTGCTGCCAAACCAGCAGACACTCTTCCTGGGGTTTATTATGGATCCCCATTAGTTCCTGCCAAGACAGCAGCTACTCTTCCTGGGGTTTATTATGGATCCCCATTAGTTCCTGCAAAAACAGCTGCTACTCTTCCTGGGGTTTATTATGGATCCCCATTAGTTCCTGCCAAACCAGCAGCTACTCTTCCTGGGGTTTATTATGGATCCCCATTAGTTCCTGCAAAAACAGCAGCTACTCTTCCTGGGGTTTATTATGGATCCCCATTAGCTGCTACCAAACCAGCAGCTACTCTTCCTGGGGTTTATTATGGATCCCCATTAGTTCCTGCCAAGACAGCAGCTACTCTTCCTGGGGTTTATTATGGATCCCCATTAGTTCCTGCCAAACCAGCAGCTACTCTTCCTGGGGTTTATTATGGATCCCCATTAGTTCCTGCCAAACCAGCAGCTACTATTCCTGGGGTTTATTATGGATCCCCATTAGTTCCTGCCAAACCAGCAGCTACTCTTCCTGGGGTTTATTATGGATCCCCATTAGTTCCTGCCAAACCAGCAGCTACTCTTCCTGGGGTTTATTATGGATCCCCATTAGCTGCTGCCAAACCAGCAGCTACTCTTCCTGGGGTTTATTATGGATCCCAATTAGTTCCTGCCAAACCAGCAGCTACTCTTCCTGGGGTTTATTATGGATCCCCATTAGCTGCTGCCAAACCAGCAGACACTCTTCCTTGGGTTTATTATGGATCCCCATTAGCTGCTGCCAAACCAGCAGACACTCTTCCTGGGGTTTATTATGGATCCCCATTAGTTCCTGCCAAGACAGCAGCTACTCTTCCTGGGGTTTATTATGGATCCCAATTAGCCGCTGCCAAACCAGCAGCTACTCTTCCTGGAGTTTATTATGGATCCCCATTAGTTCCTGCCAAGACAGCAGCTACTCTTCCTGGGGTTTATTATGGATCCCCATTAGTTCCTGACAAACCAGCAGCTACTCTTCCTGGGGTTTATTATGGATCCCCATTAGTTCCTGCCAAGACAGCAGCTACTCTTCCTGGGGTTTATTATGGATCCCCATTAGTTCCTGTCAAGGCAGCAGCTACTCTTCCTGGGGTTTATTATGGATCCCCATTAGTTCCTGTTACCAAGGCAGCAGCTACTCTTCCTGGGGTTTATTATGGATCCCCATTAGTTCCTGCCAAGGCAGCAGCTACTCTTCCTGGGGTTTATTATGGATCCCCATTAGTTCCTGTCAAGGCAGCAGCTACTCTTCCTTGGGTTTATTATGGATCCCCATTAGCTGCTGCCAAACCAGCAGCTACTCTTCCTGGGGTTTATTATGGATCCCCATTAGCTGCTGCCAAACCAGCAGCTACTCTTCCTGGGGTTTATTATGGATCCCCATTAGTTCCTGTTACCAAGGCAGCAGCTACTCTTCCTGGGGTTTATTATGATCCCCATTAGTTCCTGCCAAGGCAGCAGCTACTCTTCCTGGGGTTTATTATGGATCCCCATTAGTTCCTGTCAAGGCAGCAGCTACTCTTCCTTGGGTTTATTATGGATCCCCATTAGCTGCTGCCAAACCAGCAGCTACTCTTCCTGGGGTTTATTATGGATCCCCATTAGCTGCTGCCAAACCAGCAGCTACTCTTCCTGGGGTTTATTATGGATCCCCATTAGCTGCTGCCAAACCAGCAGCTACTCTTCCTGGGGTTTATTATGGATCCCCATTAGTTCCTGTTACCAAGGCAGTAGCTACTCTTCCTGGGGTTTATTATGGATCCCCATTAGTTCCTGCCAAGGCAGCAGCTACTCTTCCTGGGGTTTATTATGGATCCCCATTAGTTCCTGTCAAGGCAGCAGCTACTCTTCCTTGGGTTTATTATGGATCCCCATTAGCTGCTGCCAAACCAGCAGCTACTCTTCCTGGGGTTTATTATGGATCCCCATTAGCTGCTGCCAAACCAGCAGCTACTCTTCCTGGGGTTTATTATGGATCCCCATTAGCTGCTGCCAAACCAGCAGCTACTCTTCCTGGGGTTTATTATGGATCCCCATTAGTTCCTGCCAAACCAGCAGCTACTCTTCCTGGGGTTTATTATGGATCCCCATTAGTTCCTGCAAAAACAGCAGCTACTCTTCCTGGGGTTTATTATGGGTCCCCATTAGTTCCTGCCAAACCAGCAGCTACTCTTCCTGGGGTTTATTATGGATCCCCATTAGCTGCTGCCAAACCAGCAGCTACTCTTCCTGGGGTTTATTATGGATCCCCATTAGCGGCTGCCAAACCAGCAGCTACTCTTCCTGGGGTTTTTTATGGATCCCCATTAGTTCCTGCCAAACCAGCAGCTACTCTTCCTGGGGTTTATTATGGATCCCCATTAGTTCCTGTCAAGGCAGCAGCTACTCTTCCTTGGGTTTATTATGGATCCCCATTAGCTGCTGCCAAACCAGCAGCTACTCTTCCTGGGGTTTATTATGGATCCCCATTAGCTGCTGCCAAACCAGCAGCTACTCTTCCTGGGGTTTATTATGGATCCCCATTAGCTGCTGCCAAACCAGCAGCTACTCTTCCTGGGGTTTATTATGGATCCCCATTAGTTCCTGCCAAACCAGCAGCTACTCTTCCTGGGGTTTATTATGGATCCCCATTAGTTCCTGCAAAAACAGCAGCTACTCTTCCTGGGGTTTATTATGGATCCCCATTAGTTCCTGCCAAACCAGCAGCTACTCTTCCTGGGGTTTATTATGGATCCCCATTAGCTGCTGCCAAACCAGCAGCTACTCTTCCTGGGGTTTATTATGGATCCCCATTAGCGGCTGCCAAACCAGCAGCTACTCTTCCTGGGGTTTTTTATGGATCCCCATTAGTTCCTGCCAAACCAGCAGCTACTCTTCCTGGGGTTTATTATGGATCCCCATTAGATCCTGCAAACCAGCAGCTACTCTTCCTAGGGTTTATTATGGATCCCCATTAGTTCCTGCCAAACCAGCAGCTACTCTTCCTGGGGTTTATTATGGATCCCCATTAGCTGCTGCCAAACCAGCAGCTACTCTTCCTGGGGTTTATTATGGATCCCCATTAGCTGCTGCCAAACCAGCAGCTACTCTTCCTGGGGTTTATTATGGATCCCCATTAGCTGCTGCCAAATCAGCAGCTACTCTTCCTGGGGTTTATTATGGATCCCCATTAGTTCCTGCCAAACCAGCAGCTACTCTTCCTGGGGTTTATTATGGATCCCCATTAACTGCTGCCAAACCAGCAGCTACTCTTCCTGGGGTTTATTATGGATCCCCATTAGCTGCTGCCAAACCAGCAGCTACTCTTCCTGGGGTTTATTATGGATCCCCATTAGCTGCTGCCAAACCAGCAGACACTCTTCCTGGGGTTTATTATGGATCCCCATTAGTTCCTGCCAAGGCAGCAGCTACTCTTCCAGGGGTTTATTATGGATCCCCATTAGTTCCTGCCAAACCAGCAGCTACTCTTCCTGGGGTTTATTATGAATCCCCATTAGTTCCTGCCAAACCAGCAGCTACTCTTCCTGTGGTTTATTATGGATCCCCATTAGCTGCTGCCAAACCAGCAGCTACTCTTCCTGGGGTTTATTATGGATCCCCATTAGTTCCTGCCAAACCAGCAGCTACTCTTCCTGGGGTTTATTATGGATCCCCATTAGTTCCTGCCAAACCAGCAGCTCCTCTTCCTGGGGTTTATTATGGATCCCCATTAGCTGCTGCCAAACCAGCAGCTACTCTTCCTGGGGTTTATTATGGATCCCAATTAGTTCCTGCCAAACCAGCAGCTACTCTTCCTGGGGTTTATTATGGATCCCCATTAGCTGCTGCCAAACCAGCAGACACTCTTCCTTGGGTTTATTATGGATCCCCATTAGCTGCTGCCAAACCAGCAGACACTCTTCCTGGGGTTTATTATGGATCCCCATTAGTTCCTGCCAAGACAGCAGCTACTCTTCCTGGGGTTTATTATGGATCCCAATTAGCTGCTGCCAAACCAGCAGCTACTCTTCCTGGAGTTTATTATGGATCCCCATTAGTTCCTGCCAAGACAGCAGCTACTCTTCCTGGGGTTTATTATGGATCCCCATTAGTTCCTGACAAACCAGCAGCTACTCTTCCTGGGGTTTATTATGGATCCCCATTAGTTCCTGCCAAGACAGCAGCTACTCTTCCTGGGGTTTATTATGGATCCCCATTAGCTGCTGCCAAACCAGCAGCTACTCTTCCTGGGGTTTATTATGGATCCCCATTAGTTCCTGTCAAGGCAGCAGCTACTCTTCCTTGGGTTTATTATGGATCCCCATTAGCTGCTGCCAAACGAGCAGCTACTCTTCCTGGGGTTTATTATGGATCCCCATTAGCTGCTGCCAAACCAGCAGCTACTCTTCCTGGGGTTTATTATGGATCCCCATTAGCTGCTGCCAAACGAGCAGCTACTCTTCCTGGGGTTTATTATGGATCCCCATTAGCTGCTGCCAAACCAGCAGCTACTCTTCCTGGGGTTTATTATGGATCCCCATTAGTTCCTGTTACCAAGGCAGCAGCTACTCTTCCTGGGGTTTATTATGGATCCCCATTAGTTCCTGCCAAGGCAGCAGCTACTCTTCCTGGGGTTTATTATGGATCCCCATTAGTTCCTGTCAAGGCAGCAGCTACTCTTCCTTGGGTTTATTATGGATCCCCATTAGCTGCTGCCAAACCAGCAGCTACTCTTCCTGGGGTTTATTATGGATCCCCATTAGCTGCTGCCAAACCAGCAGCTACTCTTCCTGGGGTTTATTATGGATCCCCATTAGCTGCTGCCAAACCAGCAGCTACTCTTCCTGGGGTTTATTATGGATCCCCATTAGTTGCTGTTACCAAGGCAGTAGCTACTCTTCCTGGGGTTTATTATGGATCCCCATTAGTTCCTGCCAAGGCAGCAGCTACTCTTCCTGGGGTTTATTATGGATCCCCATTAGTTCCTGTCAAGGCAGCAGCTACTCTTCCTTGGGTTTATTATGGATCCCCATTAGCTGCTGCCAAACCAGCAGCTACTCTTCCTGGGGTTTATTATGGATCCCCATTAGCTGCTGCCAAACCAGCAGCTACTCTTCCTGGGGTTTATTATGGATCCCCATTAGTTCCTGCCAAACCAGCAGCTACTCTTCCTGGGGTTTATTATGGATCCCCATTAGCTGCTGCCAAACCAGCAGCTACTCTTCCTGGGGTTTATTATGGATCCCCATTAGCGGCTGCCAAACCAGCAGCTACTCTTCCTGGGGTTTTTTATGGATCCCCATTAGTTCCTGCCAAACCAGCAGCTACTCTTCCTGGGGTTTATTATGGATCCCCATTAGTTCCTGTCAAGGCAGCAGCTACTCTTCCTTGGGTTTATTATGGATCCCCATTAGCTGCTGCCAAACCAGCAGCTACTCTTCCTGGGGTTTATTATGGATCCCCATTAGCTGCTGCCAAACCAGCAGCTACTCTTCCTGGGGTTTATTATGGATCCCCATTAGCTGCTGCCAAACCAGCAGCTACTCTTCCTGGGGTTTATTATGGATCCCCATTAGTTCCTGCCAAACCAGCAGCTACTCTTCCTGGGGTTTATTATGGATCCCCATTAGTTCCTGCAAAAACAGCAGCTACTCTTCCTGGGGTTTATTATGGATCCCCATTAGTTCCTGCCAAACCAGCAGCTACTCTTCCTGGGGTTTATTATGGATCCCCATTAGCTGCTGCCAAACCAGCAGCTACTCTTCCTGGGGTTTATTATGGATCCCCATTAGCGGCTGCCAAACCAGCAGCTACTCTTCCTGGGGTTTTTTATGGATCCCCATTAGTTCCTGCCAAACCAGCAGCTACTCTTCCTGGGGTTTATTATGGATCCCCATTAGATCCTGCAAACCAGCAGCTACTCTTCCTAGGGTTTATTATGGATCCCCATTAGTTCCTGCCAAACCAGCAGCTACTCTTCCTGGGGTTTATTATGGATCCCCATTAGCTGCTGCCAAACCAGCAGCTACTCTTCCTGGGGTTTATTATGGATCCCCATTAGCTGCTGCCAAACCAGCAGCTACTCTTCCTGGGGTTTATTATGGATCCCCATTAGCTGCTGCCAAATCAGCAGCTACTCTTCCTGGGGTTTATTATGGATCCCCATTAGTTCCTGCCAAACCAGCAGCTACTCTTCCTGGGGTTTATTATGGATCCCCATTAACTGCTGCCAAACCAGCAGCTACTCTTCCTGGGGTTTATTATGGATCCCCATTAGCTGCTGCCAAACCAGCAGCTACTCTTCCTGGGGTTTATTATGGATCCCCATTAGCTGCTGCCAAACCAGCAGACACTCTTCCTGGGGTTTATTATGGATCCCCATTAGTTCCTGCCAAGGCAGCAGCTACTCTTCCAGGGGTTTATTATGGATCCCCATTAGTTCCTGCCAAACCAGCAGCTACTCTTCCTGGGGTTTATTATGAATCCCCATTAGTTCCTGCCAAACCAGCAGCTACTCTTCCTGGGGTTTATTATGGATCCCCATTAGCTGCTGCCAAACCAGCAGCTACTCTTCCTGGGGTTTATTATGGATCCCCATTAGTTCCTGCCAAACCAGCAGCTACTCTTCCTGGGGTTTATTATGGATCCCCATTAGTTCCTGCCAAACCAGCAGCTCCTCTTCCTGGGGTTTATTATGGATCCCCATTAGCTGCTGCCAAACCAGCAGCTACTCTTCCTGGGGTTTATTATGGATCCCAATTAGTTCCTGCCAAACCAGCAGCTACTCTTCCTGGGGTTTATTATGGATCCCCATTAGCTGCTGCCAAACCAGCAGACACTCTTCCTTGGGTTTATTATGGATCCCCATTAGCTGCTGCCAAACCAGCAGACACTCTTCCTGGGGTTTATTATGGATCCCCATTAGTTCCTGCCAAGACAGCAGCTACTCTTCCTGGGGTTTATTATGGATCCCAATTAGCTGCTGCCAAACCAGCAGCTACTCTTCCTGGAGTTTATTATGGATCCCCATTAGTTCCTGCCAAGACAGCAGCTACTCTTCCTGGGGTTTATTATGGATCCCCATTAGTTCCTGACAAACCAGCAGCTACTCTTCCTGGGGTTTATTATGGATCCCCATTAGTTCCTGCCAAGACAGCAGCTACTCTTCCTGGGGTTTATTATGGATCCCCATTAGCTGCTGCCAAACCAGCAGCTACTCTTCCTGGGGTTTATTATGGATCCCCATTAGTTCCTGTCAAGGCAGCAGCTACTCTTCCTTGGGTTTATTATGGATCCCCATTAGCTGCTGCCAAACGAGCAGCTACTCTTCCTGGGGTTTATTATGGATCCCCATTAGCTGCTGCCAAACCAGCAGCTACTCTTCCTGGGGTTTATTATGGATCCCCATTAGCTGCTGCCAAACGAGCAGCTACTCTTCCTGGGGTTTATTATGGATCCCCATTAGCTGCTGCCAAACCAGCAGCTACTCTTCCTGGGGTTTATTATGGATCCCCATTAGTTCCTGTTACCAAGGCAGCAGCTACTCTTCCTGGGGTTTATTATGGATCCCCATTAGTTCCTGCCAAGGCAGCAGCTACTCTTCCTGGGGTTTATTATGGATCCCCATTAGTTCCTGTCAAGGCAGCAGCTACTCTTCCTTGGGTTTATTATGGATCCCCATTAGCTGCTGCCAAACCAGCAGCTACTCTTCCTGGGGTTTATTATGGATCCCCATTAGCTGCTGCCAAACCAGCAGCTACTCTTCCTGGGGTTTATTATGGATCCCCATTAGCTGCTGCCAAACCAGCAGCTAATCTTCCTGGGGTTTATTATGGATCCCCATTAGTTCCTGTTACCAAGGCAGTAGCTACTCTTCCTGGGGTTTATTATGGATCCCCATTAGTTCCTGCCAAGGCAGCAGCTACTCTTCCTGGGGTTTATTATGGATCCCCATTAGTTCCTGTCAAGGCAGCAGCTACTCTTCCTTGGGTTTATTATGGATCCCCATTAGCTGCTGCCAAACCAGCAGCTACTCTTCCTGGGGTTTATTATGGATCCCCATTAGCTGCTGCCAAACCAGCAGCTACTCTTCCTGGGGTTTATTATGGATCCCCATTAGCTGCTGCCAAACCAGCAGCTACTCTTCCTGGGGTTTATTATGGATCCCCATTAGTTCCTGCCAAACCAGCAGCTACTCTTCCTGGGGTTTATTATGGATCCCCATTAGTTCCTGCAAAAACAGCAGCTACTCTTCCTGGGGTTTATTATGGATCCCCATTAGTTCCTGCCAAACCAGCAGCTACTCTTCCTGGGGTTTATTATGGATCCCCATTAGCTGCTGCCAAACCAGCAGCTACTCTTCCTGGGGTTTATTATGGATCCCCATTAGCTGCTGCCAAACCAGCAGCTACTCTTCCTGGGGTTTATTATGGATCCCCATTAGTTCCTGCCAAACCAGCAGCTACTCTTCCTGGGGTTTATTATGGATCCCCATTAGTTCCTGCAAAAACAGCAGCTACTCTTCCTGGGGTTTATTATGGATCCCCATTAGCTGCTGCCAAACCAGCAGCTACTCTTCCTGGGGTTTATTATGGATCCCCATTAGCTGCTGCCAAACCAGCAGCTACTCTTCCTGGGGTTTATTATGGATCCCCATTAGTTCCTGCCAAACCAGCAGCTACTCTTCCTGGGGTTTATTATGGATCCCCATTAGTTCCTGCAAAAACAGCAGCTACTCTTCCTGGGGTTTATTATGGATCCCCATTAGTTCCTGCCAAACCAGCAGCTACTCTTCCTGGGGTTTATTATGGATCCCCATTAGCGGCTGCCAAACCAGCAGCTACTCTTCCTGGGGTTTTTTATGGATCCCCATTAGTTCCTGCCAAACCAGCAGCTACTCTTCCTGGGGTTTATTATGGATCCCCATTAGATCCTGCAAACCAGCAGCTACTCTTCCTAGGGTTTATTATGGATCCCCATTAGTTCCTGCCAAACCAGCAGCTACTCTTCCTGGGGTTTATTATGGATCCCCATTAGCTGCTGCCAAACCAGCAGCTACTCTTCCTGGGGTTTATTATGGATCCCCATTAGCTGCTGCCAAACCAGCAGCTACTCTTCCTGGGGTTTATTATGGATCCCCATTAGCTGCTGCCAAATCAGCAGCTACTCTTCCTGGGGTTTATTATGGATCCCCATTAGTTCCTGCCAAACCAGCAGCTACTCTTCCTGGGGTTTATTATGGATCCCCATTAACTGCTGCCAAACCAGCAGCTACTCTTCCTGGGGTTTATTATGGATCCCCATTAGCTGCTGCCAAACCAGCAGACACTCTTCCTGGGGTTTATTATGGATCCCCATTAGTTCCTGCCAAGGCAGCAGCTACTCTTCCAGGGGTTTATTATGGATCCCCATTAGTTCCTGCCAAGACAGCAGCTACTCTTCCTGGGGTTTATTATGGATCCCAATTAGCTGCTGCCAAACCAGCAGCTACTCTTCCTGGAGTTTATTATGGATCCCCATTAGTTCCTGCCAAGACAGCAGCTACTCTTCCTGGGGTTTATTATGGATCCCCATTAGTTCCTGACAAACCTGCAGCTACTCTTCCTGGGGTTTATTATGGATCCCCATTAGTTCCTGCCAAGACAGCAGCTACTCTTCCTGGGGTTTATTATGGATCCCCATTAGCTGCTGCCAAACCAGCAGCTACTCTTCCTGGGGTTTATTATGGATCCCCATTAGTTCCTGTCAAGGCAGCAGCTACTCTTCCTTGGGTTTATTATGGATCCCCATTAGCTGCTGCCAAACGAGCAGCTACTCTTCCTGGGGTTTATTATGGATCCCCATTAGCTGCTGCCAAACCAGCAGCTACTCTTCCTGGGGTTTATTATGGATCCCCATTAGCTGCTGCCAAACGAGCAGCTACTCTTCCTGGGGTTTATTATGGATCCCCATTAGCTGCTGCCAAACCAGCAGCTACTCTTCCTGGGGTTTATTATGGATCCCCATTAGTTCCTGTTACCAAGGCAGCAGCTACTCTTCCTGGGGTTTATTATGGATCCCCATTAGTTCCTGCCAAGGCAGCAGCTACTCTTCCTGGGGTTTATTATGGATCCCCATTAGTTCCTGTCAAGGCAGCAGCTACTCTTCCTTGGGTTTATTATGGATCCCCATTAGCTGCTGCCAAACCAGCAGCTACTCTTCCTGGGGTTTATTATGGATCCCCATTAGCTGCTGCCAAACCAGCAGCTACTCTTCCTGGGGTTTATTATGGATCCCCATTAGCTGCTGCCAAACCAGCAGCTAATCTTCCTGGGGTTTATTATGGATCCCCATTAGTTCCTGTTACCAAGGCAGTAGCTACTCTTCCTGGGGTTTATTATGGATCCCCATTAGTTCCTGCCAAGGCAGCAGCTACTCTTCCTGGGGTTTATTATGGATCCCCATTAGTTCCTGTCAAGGCAGCAGCTACTCTTCCTTGGGTTTATTATGGATCCCCATTAGCTGCTGCCAAACCAGCAGCTACTCTTCCTGGGGTTTATTATGGATCCCCATTAGCTGCTGCCAAACCAGCAGCTACTCTTCCTGGGGTTTATTATGGATCCCCATTAGCTGCTGCCAAACCAGCAGCTACTCTTCCTGGGGTTTATTATGGATCCCCATTAGTTCCTGCCAAACCAGCAGCTACTCTTCCTGGGGTTTATTATGGATCCCCATTAGTTCCTGCAAAAACAGCAGCTACTCTTCCTGGGGTTTATTATGGATCCCCATTAGTTCCTGCCAAACCAGCAGCTACTCTTCCTGGGGTTTATTATGGATCCCCATTAGCTGCTGCCAAACCAGCAGCTACTCTTCCTGGGGTTTATTATGGATCCCCATTAGCTGCTGCCAAACCAGCAGCTACTCTTCCTGGGGTTTATTATGGATCCCCATTAGTTCCTGCCAAACCAGCAGCTACTCTTCCTGGGGTTTATTATGGATCCCCATTAGTTCCTGCAAAAACAGCAGCTACTCTTCCTGGGGTTTATTATGGATCCCCATTAGCTGCTGCCAAACCAGCAGCTACTCTTCCTGGGGTTTATTATGGATCCCCATTAGCTGCTGCCAAACCAGCAGCTACTCTTCCTGGGGTTTATTATGGATCCCCATTAGTTCCTGCCAAACCAGCAGCTACTCTTCCTGGGGTTTATTATGGATCCCCATTAGTTCCTGCAAAAACAGCAGCTACTCTTCCTGGGGTTTATTATGGATCCCCATTAGTTCCTGCCAAACCAGCAGCTACTCTTCCTGGGGTTTATTATGGATCCCCATTAGCTGCTGCCAAACCAGCAGCTACTCTTCCTGGGGTTTATTATGGATCCCCATTAGCGGCTGCCAAACCAGCAGCTACTCTTCCTGGGGTTTTTTATGGATCCCCATTAGTTCCTGCCAAACCAGCAGCTACTCTTCCTGGGGTTTATTATGGATCCCCATTAGATCCTGCAAACCAGCAGCTACTCTTCCTAGGGTTTATTATGGATCCCCATTAGTTCCTGCCAAACCAGCAGCTACTCTTCCTGGGGTTTATTATGGATCCCCATTAGCTGCTGCCAAACCAGCAGCTACTCTTCCTGGGGTTTATTATGGATCCCCATTAGCTGCTGCCAAACCAGCAGCTACTCTTCCTGGGGTTTATTATGGATCCCCATTAGCTGCTGCCAAATCAGCAGCTACTCTTCCTGGGGTTTATTATGGATCCCCATTAGTTCCTGCCAAACCAGCAGCTACTCTTCCTGGGGTTTATTATGGATCCCCATTAACTGCTGCCAAACCAGCAGCTACTCTTCCTGGGGTTTATTATGGATCCCCATTAGCTGCTGCCAAACCAGCAGACACTCTTCCTGGGGTTTATTATGGATCCCCATTAGTTCCTGCCAAGGCAGCAGCTACTCTTCCAGGGGTTTATTATGGATCCCCATTAGTTCCTGCCAAGACAGCAGCTACTCTTCCTGGTGTTTATTATGGATCCCCATTAGCTGCTGCCAAACCAGCAGCTACTCTTCCTGGGGTTTATTATGGATCCCCATTAGCTGCTACCAAACCAGCAGCTACTCTTCCTGGGGTTTATTATGGATCCCCATTAGTTCCTGCCAAGACAGCAGCTACTCTTCCTGGGGTTTATTATGGATCCCCATTAGTTCCTGCCAAACCAGCAGCTACTCTTCCTGGGGTTTATTATGGATCCCCATTAGTTCCTGCCAAGACAGCAGCTACTCTTCCTGGGGTTTATTATGGATCCCCATTAGTTCCTGCCAAACCAGCAGCTACTATTCCTGGGGTTTATTATGGATCCCCATTAGTTCCTGCCAAACCAGCAGCTACTCTTCCTGGGGTTTATTATGGATCCCCATTAGTTCCTGCCAAACCAGCAGCTACTCTTCCTGGGGTTTATTATGGATCCCCATTAGTTCCTGCCAAACCAGCAGCTACTCTTCCTGGGGTTTATTATGGATCCCCATTAGCTGCTGCCAAACCAGCAGCTACTCTTCCTGGGGTTTATTATGGATCCCCATTAGTTCCTGCCAAACCAGCAGCTACTCTTCCTGGGGTTTATTATGGATCCCCATTAGTTCCTGCCAAACCAGCAGCTACTCTTCCTGGGGTTTATTATGGATCCCCATTAGTTCCTGCCAAACCAGCAGCTACTCTTCCTGGAGTTTATTATGGATCCCCATTAGTTCCTGCAAAGACAGCAGCTACTCTTCCTGGGGTTTATTATGGATCCCCATTAGTTCCTGACAAACCAGCAACTACTCTTCCTGGGGTTTATTATGGATCCCCATTAGTTCCTGCCAAGACAGCAGCTACTCTTCCTGGGGTTTATTATGGATCCCCATTAGTTCCTGTCAAGGCAGCAGCTACTCTTCCTGGGGTTTATTATGGATCCCCATTAGTTCCTGTTACCAAGGCAGCAGCTACTCTTCCTGCGGTTTATTATGGATCCCCATTAGTTCCTGCCAAGGCAGCAGCTACTCTTCCTGGGGTTTATTATGGATCCCCATTAGTTCCTGTCAAGGCAGCAGCTACTCTTCCTTGGGTTTATTATGGATCCCCATTAGCTGCTGCCAAACCAGCAGCTACTCTTCCTGGGGTTTATTATGGATCCCCATTAGCTGCTGCCAAACCAGCAGCTACTCTTCCTGGGGTTTATTATGGATCCCCATTAGCTGCTGCCAAACCAGCAGCTACTCTTCCTGGGGTTTATTATGGATCCCCATTAGTTCCTGCCAAACCAGCAGCTACTCTTCCTGGGGTTTATTATGGATCCCCATTAGTTCCTGCAAAAACAGCAGCTACTCTTCCTGGGGTTTATTATGGATCCCCATTAGTTCCTGCCAAACCAGCAGCTACTCTTCCTGGGGTTTATTATGGATCCCCATTAGTTCCTGCAAAAACAGCAGCTACTCTTCCTGGGGTTTATTATGGATCCCCATTAGCTGCTACCAAACCAGCAGCTACTCTTCCTGGGGTTTATTATGGATCCCCATTAGTTCCTGCCAAACCAGCAGCTACTCTTCCTGGGGTTTATTATGGATCCCCATTAGCTGCTGCCAAACCAGCAGCTACTCTTCCTGGGGTTTATTATGGATCCCCATTAGCGGCTGCCAAACCAGCAGCTACTCTTCCTGGGGTTTTTTATGGATCCCCATTAGTTCCTGCCAAACCAGCAGCTACTCTTCCTGGGGTTTATTATGGATCCCCATTAGATCCTGCAAACCAGCAGCTACTCTTCCTAGGGTTTATTATGGATCCCCATTAGTTCCTGCCAAACCAGCAGCTACTCTTCCTGGGGTTTATTATGGATCCCCATTAGCTGCTGCCAAACCAGCAGCTACTCTTCCTGGGGTTTATTATGGATCCCCATTAGCTGCTGCCAAACCAGCAGCTACTCTTCCTGGGGTTTATTATGGATCCCCATTAGCTGCTGCCAAATCAGCAGCTACTCTTCCTGGGGTTTATTATGGATCCCCATTAGTTCCTGCCAAACCAGCAGCTACTCTTCCTGGGGTTTATTATGGATCCCCATTAACTGCTGCCAAACCAGCAGCTACTCTTCCTGGGGTTTATTATGGATCCCCATTAGCTGCTGCCAAACCAGCAGACACTCTTCCTGGGGTTTATTATGGATCCCCATTAGTTCCTGCCAAGGCAGCAGCTACTCTTCCAGGGGTTTATTATGGATCCCCATTAGTTCCTGCCAAGACAGCAGCTACTCTTCCTGGTGTTTATTATGGATCCCCATTAGCTGCTGCCAAACCAGCAGCTACTCTTCCTGGGGTTTATTATGGATCCCCATTAGCTGCTACCAAACCAGCAGCTACTCTTCCTGGGGTTTATTATGGATCCCCATTAGTTCCTGCCAAGACAGCAGCTACTCTTCCTGGGGTTTATTATGGATCCCCATTAGTTCCTGCCAAACCAGCAGCTACTCTTCCTGGGGTTTATTATGGATCCCCATTAGTTCCTGCCAAGACAGCAGCTACTCTTCCTGGGGTTTATTATGGATCCCCATTAGTTCCTGCCAAACCAGCAGCTACTATTCCTGGGGTTTATTATGGATCCCCATTAGTTCCTGCCAAACCAGCAGCTACTCTTCCTGGGGTTTATTATGGATCCCCATTAGTTCCTGCCAAACCAGCAGCTACTCTTCCTGGGGTTTATTATGGATCCCCATTAGTTCCTGCCAAACCAGCAGCTACTCTTCCTGGGGTTTATTATGGATCCCCATTAGCTGCTGCCAAACCAGCAGCTACTCTTCCTGGGGTTTATTATGGATCCCCATTAGTTCCTGCCAAACCAGCAGCTACTCTTCCTGGGGTTTATTATGGATCCCCATTAGTTCCTGCCAAACCAGCAGCTACTCTTCCTGGGGTTTATTATGGATCCCCATTAGTTCCTGCCAAACCAGCAGCTACTCTTCCTGGAGTTTATTATGGATCCCCATTAGTTCCTGCAAAGACAGCAGCTACTCTTCCTGGGGTTTATTATGGATCCCCATTAGTTCCTGACAAACCAGCAACTACTCTTCCTGGGGTTTATTATGGATCCCCATTAGTTCCTGCCAAGACAGCAGCTACTCTTCCTGGGGTTTATTATGGATCCCCATTAGTTCCTGTCAAGGCAGCAGCTACTCTTCCTGGGGTTTATTATGGATCCCCATTAGTTCCTGTTACCAAGGCAGCAGCTACTCTTCCTGCGGTTTATTATGGATCCCCATTAGTTCCTGCCAAGGCAGCAGCTACTCTTCCTGGGGTTTATTATGGATCCCCATTAGTTCCTGTCAAGGCAGCAGCTACTCTTCCTTGGGTTTATTATGGATCCCCATTAGCTGCTGCCAAACCAGCAGCTACTCTTCCTGGGGTTTATTATGGATCCCCATTAGCTGCTGCCAAACCAGCAGCTACTCTTCCTGGGGTTTATTATGGATCCCCATTAGCTGCTGCCAAACCAGCAGCTACTCTTCCTGGGGTTTATTATGGATCCCCATTAGTTCCTGCCAAACCAGCAGCTACTCTTCCTGGGGTTTATTATGGATCCCCATTAGTTCCTGCAAAAACAGCAGCTACTCTTCCTGGGGTTTATTATGGATCCCCATTAGTTCCTGCCAAACCAGCAGCTACTCTTCCTGGGGTTTATTATGGATCCCCATTAGTTCCTGCAAAAACAGCAGCTACTCTTCCTGGGGTTTATTATGGATCCCCATTAGCTGCTACCAAACCAGCAGCTACTCTTCCTGGGGTTTATTATGGATCCCCATTAGTTCCTGCCAAGACAGCAGCTACTCTTCCTGGGGTTTATTATGGATCCCCATTAGTTCCTGCCAAACCAGCAGCTACTCTTCCTGGGGTTTATTATGGATCCCCATTAGTTCCTGCCAAACCAGCAGCTACTATTCCTGGGGTTTATTATGGATCCCAATTAGTTCCTGCCAAACCAGCAGCTACTCTTCCTGGGGTTTATTATGGATCCCCATTAGTTCCTGCCAAACCAGCAGCTACTCTTCCTGGGGTTTATTATGGATCCCCATTAGTTCCTGCCAAACCAGCAGCTACTCTTCCTGGGGTTTATTATGGATCCCCATTAGCTGCTGCCAAACCAGCAGCTACTCTTCCTGGGGTTTATTATGGATCCCCATTAGTTCCTGCCAAACCAGCAGCTACTCTTCCTGGGGTTTATTATGGATCCCCATTAGTTCCTGCCAAACCAGCAGCTACTCTTCCTGGGGTTTATTCTGGATCCCCATTAGCTGCTGCCAAACCAGCAGCTACTCTTCCTGGGGTTTATTATGGATCCCAATTAGTTCCTGCCAAACCAGCAGCTACTCTTCCTGGGGTTTATTATGGATCCACATTAGCTGCTGCCAAACCAGCAGACACTCTTCCTTGGGTTTATTATGGATCCCCATTAGCTGCTGCCAAACCAGCAGACACTCTTCCTGGGGTTTATTATGGATCCCCATTAGTTCCTGCCAATACAGCAGCTACTCTTCCTGGGGTTTATTATGGATCCCAATTAGCTGCTGCCAAACCAGCAGCTACTCTTCCTGGAGTTTATTATGGATCCCCATTAGTTCCTGCCAAGACAGCAGCTACTCTTCCTGGGGTTTATTATGGATCCCCATTAGTTCCTGACAAACCAGCAGCTACTCTTCCTGGGGTTTATTATGGATCCCCATTAGTTCCTGCCAAGACAGCAGCTACTCTTCCTGGGGTTTATTATGGATCCCCATTAACTGCTGCCAAACCAGCAGCTACTCTTCCTGGGGTTTATTATGGATCCCCATTAGCTGCTGCCAAATCAGCAGCTACTCTTCCTGGGGTTTATTATGGATCCCCATTAGTTCCTGCCAAACCAGCAGCTACTCTTCCTGGGGTTTATTATGGATCCCCATTAACTGCTGCCAAACCAGCAGCTACTCTTCCTGGGGTTTATTATGGATCCCCATTAGCTGCTGCCAAACCAGCAGCTACTCTTCCTGGGGTTTATTATGGATCCCCATTAGCTGCTGCCAAACCAGCAGACACTCTTCCTGGGGTTTATTATGGATCCCCATTAGTTCCTGCCAAGGCAGCAGCTACTCTTCCAGGGGTTTATTATGGATCCCCATTAGTTCCTGCCAAGACAGCAGCTACTCTTCCTGGTGTTTATTATGGATCCCCATTAGCTGCTGCCAAACCAGCAGCTACTCTTCCTGGGGTTTATTATGGATCCCCATTAGCTGCTACCAAACCAGCAGCTACTCTTCCTGGGGTTTATTATGGATCCCCATTAGTTCCTGCCAAGACAGCAGCTACTCTTCCTGGGGTTTATTATGGATCCCCATTAGTTCCCGCCAAACCAGCAGCTACTCTTCCTGGGGTTTATTATGGATCCCCATTAGTTCCTGCCAAGACAGCAGCTACTCTTCCTGGGGTTTATTATGGGTCCCCATTAGTTCCTGCCAAACCAGCAGCTACTATTCCTGGGGTTTATTATGGATCCCCATTAGTTCCTGCCAAACCAGCAGCTACTCTTCCTGGGGTTTATTATGGATCCCCATTAGTTCCTGCCAAACCAGCAGCTACTCTTCCTGGGGTTTATTATGGATCCCCATTAGTTCCTGCCAAACCAGCAGCTACTCTTCCTGGGGTTTATTATGGATCCCCATTAGCTGCTGCCAAACCAGCAGCTACTCTTCCTGGGGTTTATTATGGATCCCCATTAGTTCCTGCCAAACCAGCAGCTACTCTTCCTGGGGTTTATTATGGATCCCCATTAGTTCCTGCCAAACCAGCAGCTACTCTTCCTGGGGTTTATTATGGATCCCCATTAGTTCCTGCCAAACCAGCAGCTACTCTTCCTGGAGTTTATTATGGATCCCCATTAGTTCCTGCAAAGACAGCAGCTACTCTTCCTGGGGTTTATTATGGATCCCCATTAGTTCCTGACAAACCAGCAGCTACTCTTCCTGGGGTTTATTATGGATCCCCATTAGTTCCTGCCAAGACAGCAGCTACTCTTCCTGGGGTTTATTATGGATCCCCATTAGTTACTGTCAAGGCAGCAGCTACTCTTCCTGGGGTTTATTATGGATCCCCATTAGTTCCTGTTACCAAGGCAGCAGCTACTCTTCCTGGGGTTTATTATGGATCCCCATTAGTTCCTGCCAAGGCAGCAGCTACTCTTCCTGGGGTTTATTATGGATCCCCATTAGTTCCTGTCAAGGCAGCAGCTACTCTTCCTTGGGTTTATTATGGATCCCCATTAGCTGCTGCCAAACCAGCAGCTACTCTTCCTGGGGTTTATTATGGATCCCCATTAGCTGCTGCCAAACCAGCAGCTACTCTTCCTGGGGTTTATTATGGATCCCCATTAGTTCCTGCCAAACCAGCAGCTACTCTTCCTGGGGTTTATTATGGATCCCCATTAGTTCCTGCAAAAACAGCAGCTACTCTTCCTGGGGTTTATTATGGATCCCCATTAGTTCCTGCCAAACCAGCAGCTACTCTTCCTGGGGTTTATTATGGATCCCCATTAGTTCCTGCAAAAACAGCAGCTACTCTTCCTGGGGTTTATTATGGATCCCCTTTAGCTGCTACCAAACCAGCAGCTACTCTTCCTGGGGTTTATTATGGATCCCCATTAGTTCCTGCCAAGACAGCAGCTACTCTTCCTGGGGTTTATTATGGATCCCCATTAGTTCCTGCCAAACCAGCAGCTACTCTTCCTGGGGTTTATTATGGATCCCCATTAGTTCCTGCCAAACCAGCAGCTACTATTCCTGGGGTTTATTATGGATCCCAATTAGTTCCTGCCAAACCAGCAGCTACTCTTCCTGGGGTTTATTATGGATCCCCATTAGTTCCTGCCAAACCAGCAGCTACTCTTCCTGGGGTTTATTATGGATCCCCATTAGCTGCTGCCAAACCAGCAGCTACTCTTCCTGGGGTTTATTATGGATCCCCATTAGCTGCTGCCAAACCAGCAGCTACTCTTCCTGGAGTTTATTATGGATCCCCATTAGTTCCTGCCAAGACAGCAGCTACTCTTCCTGGGGTTTATTATGGATCCCCATTAGTTCCTGCCAAACCAGCAGCTACTCTTCCTGGGGTTTATTATGGATCCCCATTAACTGCTGCCAAACCAGCAGCTACTCTTCCTGGGGTTTATTATGGATCCCCATTAGCTGCTGCCAAACCAGCAGCTACTCTTCCTGGGGTTTATTATGGATCCCCATTAGCTGCTGCCAAACCAGCAGACACTCTTCCTGGGGTTTATTATGGATCCCCATTAGTTCCTGCCAAGGCAGCAGCTACTCTTCCAGGGGTTTATTATGGATCCCCATTAGTTCCTGCCAAGACAGCAGCTACTCTTCCTGGTGTTTATTATGGATCCCCATTAGCTGCTGCCAAACCAGCAGCTACTCTTCCTGGGGTTTATTATGGATCCCCATTAGCTGCTACCAAACCAGCAGCTACTCTTCCTGGGGTTTATTATGGATCCCCATTAGTTCCTGCCAAGACAGCAGCTACTCTTCCTGGGGTTTATTATGGATCCCCATTAGTTCCCGCCAAACCAGCAGCTACTCTTCCTGGGGTTTATTATGGATCCCCATTAGTTCCTGCCAAGACAGCAGCTACTCTTCCTGGGGTTTATTATGGATCCCCATTAGTTCCTGCCAAACCAGCAGCTACTATTCCTGGGGTTTATTATGGATCCCCATTAGTTCCTGCCAAACCAGCAGCTACTCTTCCTGGGGTTTATTATGGATCCCCATTAGTTCCTGCCAAACCAGCAGCTACTCTTCCTGGGGTTTATTATGGATCCCCATTAGTTCCTGCCAAACCAGCAGCTACTCTTCCTGGGGTTTATTATGGATCCCCATTAGCTGCTGCCAAACCAGCAGCTACTCTTCCTGGGGTTTATTATGGATCCCCATTAGTTCCTGCCAAACCAGCAGCTACTCTTCCTGGGGTTTATTATGGATCCCCATTAGTTCCTGCCAAACCAGCAGCTACTCTTCCTGGGGTTTATTATGGATCCCCATTAGTTCCTGCCAAACCAGCAGCTACTCTTCCTGGAGTTTATTATGGATCCCCATTAGTTCCTGCAAAGACAGCAGCTACTCTTCCTGGGGTTTATTATGGATCCCCATTAGTTCCTGACAAACCAGTAGCTACTCTTCCTGGGGTTTATTATGGATCCCCATTAGTTCCTGCCAAGACAGCAGCTACTCTTCCTGGGGTTTATTATGGATCCCCATTAGTTCCTGTCAAGGCAGCAGCTACTCTTCCTGGGGTTTATTATGGATCCCCATTAGTTCCTGTTACCAAGGCAGCAGCTACTCTTCCTGGGGTTTATTATGGATCCCCATTAGTTCCTGCCAAGGCAGCAGCTACTCTTCCTGGGGTTTATTATGGATCCCCATTAGTTCCTGTCAAGGCAGCAGCTACTCTTCCTTGGGTTTATTATGGATCCCCATTAGCTGCTGCCAAACCAGCAGCTACTCTTCCTGGGGTTTATTATGGATCCCCATTAGCTGCTGCCAAACCAGCAGCTACTCTTCCTGGGGTTTATTATGGATCCCCATTAGCTGCTGCCAAACCAGCAGCTACTCTTCCTGGGGTTTATTATGGATCCCCATTAGTTCCTGCCAAACCAGCAGCTACTCTTCCTGGGGTTTATTATGGATCCCCATTAGTTCCTGCAAAAACAGCAGCTACTCTTCCTGGGGTTTATTATGGATCCCCATTAGTTCCTGCCAAACCAGCAGCTACTCTTCCTGGGGTTTATTATGGATCCCCATTAGTTCCTGCAAAAACAGCAGCTACTCTTCCTGGGGTTTATTATGGATCCCCATTAGCTGCTACCAAACCAGCAGCTACTCTTCCTGGGGTTTATTATGGATCCCCATTAGTTCCTGCCAAGACAGCAGCTACTCTTCCTGGGGTTTATTATGGATCCCCATTAGTTCCTGCCAAACCAGCAGCTACTCTTCCTGGGGTTTATTATGGATCCCCATTAGTTCCTGCCAAACCAGCAGCTACTATTCCTGGGGTTTATTATGGATCCCAATTTGTTCCTGCCAAACCAGCAGCTACTCTTCCTGGGGTTTATTATGGATCCCCATTAGTTCCTGCCAAACCAGCAGCTACTCTTCCTGGGGTTTATTATGGATCCCCATTAGTTCCTGCCAAACCAGCAGCTACTCTTCCTGGGGTTTATTATGGATCCCCATTAGCTGCTGCCAAACCAGCAGCTACTCTTCCTGGGGTTTATTATGGATCCCCATTAGTTCCTGCCAAACCAGCAGCTACTCTTCCTGGGGTTTATTATGGATCCCCATTAGTTCCTGCCAAACCAGCAGCTACTCTTCCTGGGGTTTATTCTGGATCCCCATTAGCTGCTGCCAAACCAGCAGCTACTCTTCCTGGGGTTTATTATGGATCCCAATTAGTTCCTGCCAAACCAGCAGCTACTCTTCCTGGGGTTTATTATGGATCCCCATTAGTTCCTGCCAAACCAGCAGCTACTCTTCCTGGGGTTTATTATGGATCCCCATTAGTTCCTGCCAAACCAGCAGCTACTCTTCCTGGGGTTTATTATGGATCCCCATTAGCTGCTGCCAAACCAGCAGCTACTCTTCCTGGGGTTTATTATGGATCCCCATTAGTTCCTGCCAAACCAGCAGCTACTCTTCCTGGGGTTTATTATGGATCCCCATTAGTTCCTGCCAAACCAGCAGCTACTCTTCCTGGGGTTTATTATGGATCCCCATTAGTTCCTGCCAAACCAGCAGCTACTCTTCCTGGAGTTTATTATGGATCCCCATTAGTTCCTGCAAAGACAGCAGCTACTCTTCCTGGGGTTTATTATGGATCCCCATTAGTTCCTGACAAACCAGCAGCTACTCTTCCTGGGGTTTATTATGGATCCCCATTAGTTCCTGCCAAGACAGCAGCTACTCTTCCTGGGGTTTATTATGGATCCCCATTAGTTCCTGTCAAGGCAGCAGCTACTCTTCCTGGGGTTTATTATGGATCCCCATTAGTTCCTGTTACCAAGGCAGCAGCTACTCTTCCTGGGGTTTATTATGGATCCCCATTAGTTCCTGCCAAGGCAGCAGCTACTCTTCCTGGGGTTTATTATGGATCCCCATTAGTTCCTGTCAAGGCAGCAGCTACTCTTCCTTGGGTTTATTATGGATCCCCATTAGCTGCTGCCAAACCAGCAGCTACTCTTCCTGGGGTTTATTATGGATCCCCATTAGCTGCTGCCAAACCAGCAGCTACTCTTCCTGGGGTTTATTATGGATCCCCATTAGCTGCTGCCAAACCAGCAGCTACTCTTCCTGGGGTTTATTATGGATCCCCATTAGTTCCTGCCAAACCAGCAGCTACTCTTCCTGGGGTTTATTATGGATCCCCATTAGTTCCTGCAAAAACAGCAGCTACTCTTCCTGGGGTTTATTATGGATCCCCATTAGGTCCTGCCAAACCAGCAGCTACTCTTCCTGGGGTTTATTATGGATCCCCATTAGTTCCTGCAAAAACAGCAGCTACTCTTCCTGGGGTTTATTATGGATCCCCTTTAGCTGCTACCAAACCAGCAGCTACTCTTCCTGGGGTTTATTATGGATCCCCATTAGTTCCTGCCAAGACAGCAGCTACTCTTCCTGGGGTTTATTATGGATCCCCATTAGTTCCTGCCAAACCAGCAGCTACTCTTCCTGGGGTTTATTATGGATCCCCATTAGTTCCTGACAAACCAGCAGCTACTATTCCTGGGGTTTATTATGGATCCCAATTAGTTCCTGCCAAACCAGCAGCTACTCTTCCTGGGGTTTATTATGGATCCCCATTAGTTCCTGCCAAACCAGCAGCTACTCTTCCTGGGGTTTATTATGGATCCCCATTAGTTCCTGCCAAACCAGCAGCTACTCTTCCTGGGGTTTATTATGGATCCCCATTAGCTGCTGCCAAACCAGCAGCTACTCTTCCTGGGGTTTATTATGGATCCCCATTAGCTGCTGCCAAACCAGCAGCTACTCTTCCTGGAGTTTATTATGGATCCCCATTAGTTCCTGCCAAGACAGCAGCTACTCTTCCTGGGGTTTATTATGGATCCCCATTAGTTCCTGCCAAACCAGCAGCTACTCTTCCTGGGGTTTATTATGGATCCCCATTAACTGCTGCCAAACCAGCAGCTACTCTTCCTGGGGTTTATTATGGATCCCCATTAGCTGCTGCCAAACCAGCAGCTACTCTTCCTGGGGTTTATTATGGATCCCCATTAGCTGCTGCCAAACCAGCAGACACTCTTCCTGGGGTTTATTATGGATCCCCATTAGTTCCTGCCAAGGCAGCAGCTACTCTTCCAGGGGTTTATTATGGATCCCCATTAGTTCCTGCCAAGACAGCAGCTACTCTTCCTGGTGTTTATTATGGATCCCCATTAGCTGCTGCCAAACCAGCAGCTACTCTTCCTGGGGTTTATTATGGATCCCCATTAGCTGCTACCAAACCAGCAGCTACTCTTCCTGGGGTTTATTATGGATCCCCATTAGTTCCTGCCAAGACAGCAGCTACTCTTCCTGGGGTTTATTATGGATCCCCATTAGTTCCCGCCAAACCAGCAGCTACTCTTCCTGGGGTTTATTATGGATCCCCATTAGTTCCTGCCAAGACAGCAGCTACTCTTCCTGGGGTTTATTATGGATCCCCATTAGTTCCTGCCAAACCAGCAGCTACTATTCCTGGGGTTTATTATGGATCCCCATTAGTTCCTGCCAAACCAGCAGCTACTCTTCCTGGGGTTTATTATGGATCCCCATTAGTTCCTGCCAAACCAGCAGCTACTCTTCCTGGGGTTTATTATGGATCCCCATTAGTTCCTGCCAAACCAGCAGCTACTCTTCCTGGGGTTTATTATGGATCCCCATTAGCTGCTGCCAAACCAGCAGCTACTCTTCCTGGGGTTTATTATGGATCCCCATTAGTTCCTGCCAAACCAGCAGCTACTCTTCCTGGGGTTTATTATGGATCCCCATTAGTTCCTGCCAAACCAGCAGCTACTCTTCCTGGGGTTTATTATGGATCCCCATTAGTTCCTGCCAAACCAGCAGCTACTCTTCCTGGAGTTTATTATGGATCCCCATTAGTTCCTGCAAAGACAGCAGCTACTCTTCCTGGGGTTTATTATGGATCCCCATTAGTTCCTGACAAACCAGTAGCTACTCTTCCTGGGGTTTATTATGGATCCCCATTAGTTCCTGCCAAGACAGCAGCTACTCTTCCTGGGGTTTATTATGGATCCCCATTAGTTCCTGTCAAGGCAGCAGCTACTCTTCCTGGGGTTTATTATGGATCCCCATTAGTTCCTGTTACCAAGGCAGCAGCTACTCTTCCTGGGGTTTATTATGGATCCCCATTAGTTCCTGCCAAGGCAGCAGCTACTCTTCCTGGGGTTTATTATGGATCCCCATTAGTTCCTGTCAAGGCAGCAGCTACTCTTCCTTGGGTTTATTATGGATCCCCATTAGCTGCTGCCAAACCAGCAGCTACTCTTCCTGGGGTTTATTATGGATCCCCATTAGCTGCTGCCAAACCAGCAGCTACTCTTCCTGGGGTTTATTATGGATCCCCATTAGTTCCTGCCAAACCAGCAGCTACTCTTCCTGGGGTTTATTATGGATCCCCATTAGTTCCTGCAAAAACAGCAGCTACTCTTCCTGGGGTTTATTATGGATCCCCATTAGTTCCTGCCAAACCAGCAGCTACTCTTCCTGGGGTTTATTATGGATCCCCATTAGTTCCTGCAAAAACAGCAGCTACTCTTCCTGGGGTTTATTATGGATCCCCATTAGCTGCTACCAAACCAGCAGCTACTCTTCCTGGGGTTTATTATGGATCCCCATTAGTTCCTGCCAAGACAGCAGCTACTCTTCCTGGGGTTTATTATGGATCCCCATTAGTTCCTGCCAAACCAGCAGCTACTCTTCCTGGGGTTTATTATGGATCCCCATTAGTTCCTGCCAAACCAGCAGCTACTATTCCTGGGGTTTATTATGGATCCCAATTTGTTCCTGCCAAACCAGCAGCTACTCTTCCTGGGGTTTATTATGGATCCCCATTAGTTCCTGCCAAACCAGCAGCTACTCTTCCTGGGGTTTATTATGGATCCCCATTAGTTCCTGCCAAACCAGCAGCTACTCTTCCTGGGGTTTATTATGGATCCCCATTAGCTGCTGCCAAACCAGCAGCTACTCTTCCTGGGGTTTATTATGGATCCCCATTAGTTCCTGCCAAACCAGCAGCTACTCTTCCTGGGGTTTATTATGGATCCCCATTAGTTCCTGCCAAACCAGCAGCTACTCTTCCTGGGGTTTATTCTGGATCCCCATTAGCTGCTGCCAAACCAGCAGCTACTCTTCCTGGGGTTTATTATGGATCCCAATTAGTTCCTGCCAAACCAGCAGCTACTCTTCCTGGGGTTTATTATGGATCCCCATTAGCTGCTGCCAAACCAGCAGACACTCTTCCTTGGGTTTATTATGGATCCCCATTAGCTGCTGCCAAACCAGCAGACACTCTTCCTGGGGTTTATTATGGATCCCCATTAGTTCCTGCCAATACAGCAGCTACTCTTCCTGGGGTTTATTATGGATCCCAATTAGCTGCTGCCAAACCAGCAGCTACTCTTCCTGGAGTTTATTATGGATCCCCATTAGTTCCTGCCAAGACAGCAGCTACTCTTCCTGGGGTTTATTATGGATCCCCATTAGTTCCTGACAAACCAGCAGCTACTCTTCCTGGGGTTTATTATGGATCCCCATTAGTTCCTGCCAAGACAGCAGCTACTCTTCCTGGGGTTTATTATGGATCCCCATTAGTTCCTGTCAAGGCAGCAGCTACTCTTCCTGGGGTTTATTATGGATCCCCATTAGTTCCTGTTACCAAGGCAGCAGCTACTCTTCCTGGGGTTTATTATGGATCCCAATTAGTTCCTGCCAAGGCAGCAGCTACTCTTCCTGGGGTTTATTATGGATCCCCATTAGTTCCTGTCAAGGCAGCAGCTACTCTTCCTTGGGTTTATTATGGATCCCCATTAGCTGCTGCCAAACCAGCAGCTACTCTTCCTGGGGTTTATTATGGATCCCCATTAGCTGCTGCCAAACCAGCAGCTACTCTTCCTGGGGTTTATTATGGATCCCCATTAGTTCCTGTTACCAAGGCAGCAGCTACTCTTCCTGGGGTTTATTATGGATCCCCATTAGTTCCTGCCAAGGCAGCAGCTACTCTTCCTGGGGTTTATTATGGATCCCCATTAGATCCTGTCAAGGCAGCAGCTACTCTTCCTTGGGTTTATTATGGATCCCCATTAGCTGCTGCCAAACCAGCAGCTACTCTTCCTGGGGTTTATTATGGATCCCCATTAGCTGCTGCCAAACCAGCAGCTACTCTTCCTGGGGTTTATTATGGATCCCCATTAGCTGCTGCCAAACCAGCAGCTACTCTTCCTGGGGTTTATTATGGATCCCCATTAGTTCCTGTTACCAAGGCAGCAGCTACTCTTCCTGGGGTTTATTATGGATCCCCATTAGTTCCTGCCAAGGCAGCAGCTACTCTTCCTGGGGTTTATTATGGATCCCCATTAGTTCCTGTTACCAAGGCAGCAGCTACTCTTCCTGGGGTTTATTATGGATCCCCATTAGTTCCTGCCAAGGCAGCAGCTACTCTTCCTGGGGTTTATTATGGATCCCCATTAGTTCCTGTCAAGGCAGCAGCTACTCTTCCTTGGGTTTATTATGGATCCCCATTAGCTGCTGCCAAACCAGCAGCTACTCTTCCTGGGGTTTATTATGGATCCCCATTAGCTGCTGCCAAACCAGCAGCTACTCTTCCTGGGGTTTATTATGGATCCCCATTAGTTCCTGTTACCAAGGCAGCAGCTACTCTTCCTGGGGTTTATTATGGATCCCCATTAGTTCCTGCCAAGGCAGCAGCTACTCTTCCTGGGGTTTATTATGGATCCCCATTAGTTCCTGTCAAGGCAGCAGCTACTCTTCCTTGGGTTTATTATGGATCCCCATTAGCTGCTGCCAAACCAGCAGCTACTCTTCCTGGGGTTTATTATGGATCCCCATTAGCTGCTGCCAAACCAGCAGCTACTCTTCCT
This sequence comes from Oncorhynchus mykiss, assembly GCF_057628025.1. Classification (NCBI taxonomy): domain Eukaryota; kingdom Metazoa; phylum Chordata; class Actinopteri; order Salmoniformes; family Salmonidae; genus Oncorhynchus; species Oncorhynchus mykiss. The sequence continues at coordinate 50,885,753 of NC_143048.1, read as the reverse complement.
GGGGTTTATTATGGATCCCCATTAGCTGCTGCCAAACCAGCAGCTACTCTTCCTGGGGTTTATTATAGATCCCCATTAGTTCCTGCCAAACCAGCAGCTACTCTTCCTGGGGTTTATTATGGATCCCCATTAGTTCCTGCAAAAACAGCAGCTACTCTTCCTGGGGTTTATTATGGATCCCCATTAGCTGCTACCAAACCAGCAGCTACTCTTCCTGGGGTTTATTATGGATCCCCATTAGTTCCTGCCAAACCAGCAGCTACTCTTCCTGGGGTTTATTATGGATCCCCATTAGATCCTGCCAAACCAGCAGCTACTCTTCCTGGGGTTTATTATGGATCCCCATTAGCTGCTGCCAAACCAGCAGCTACTCTTCCTGGGGTTTATTATGGATCCCCATTAGTTCCTGCCAAACCAGCAGCTACTCTTCCTGGGGTTTATTATGGATCCCCATTAGCTGCTGCCAAACCAGCAGCTACTCTTCCTGGGGTTTATTATGGATCCCCATTAGCTGCTGCCAAACCAGCAGCTACTCTTCCTGGGGTTTATTATGGATCCCCATTAGCTGCTGCCAAACCAGCAGCTACTCTTCCTGGGGTTTATTATGGATCCCCATTAGCTGCTGCCAAACCAGCAGCTACTCTTCCTGGGGTTTATTATGGATCCCCATTAGCTGCTGCCAAACCAGCAGCTACTCTTCCTGGGGTTTATTATGGATCCCCATTAGCTGCTGCCAAACCAGCAGCTACTCTTCCTGGGGTTTATTATGGATCCCCATTAGTTCCTGCCAAACCAGCAGCTACTCTTCCTGGGGTTTATTATGGATCCCCATTAGCTGCTGCCAAACCAGCAGCTACTCTTCCTGGGGTTTATTATGGATCCCCATTAGCTGCTGCCAAACCAGCAGCTACTCTTCCTGGGGTTTATTATGGATCCCCATTAGCTGCTGCCAAACCAGCAGCTACTCTTCCTGGGGTTTATTATGGATCCCCATTAGTTCCTGCCAAACCAGCAGCTACTCTTCCTGGGGTTTATTATGGATCCCCATTAGTTCCTGCCAAACCAGCAGCTACTCTTCCTGTGGTTTATTGTGGATCCCCATTAGTTCCTGCCAAACCAGCAGCTACTCTTCCTGGGGTTTATTATGGATCCCCATTAGCTGCTGCCAAACCAGCAGCTACTCTTCCTGGGGTTTATTATGGTCCCCATTAGTTCCTGTCAAGGCAGCAGCTACTCTTCCTGGGGTTTATTATGGATCCCCATTAGTTCCTGCAAAACCAGCAGCTACTCTTCCTGGGGTTTATTATGGATCCCCATTAGCTGCTGCCAAACCAGCAGCTACTCTTCCTGGGGTTTATTATGGATCCCCATTAGCTGCTGCCAAACCAGCAGCTACTCTTCCTGGGGTTTATTATGGATCCCCATTAGCTGCTGCCAAACCAGCAGCTACTCTTCCTGGGGTTTATTATGGATCCCCATTAGCTGCTGCCAAACCAGCAGCTACTCTTCCTGGGGTTTATTATGGATCCCCATTAGCTGCTGCCAAACCAGCAGCTACTCTTCCTGGGGTTTATTATGGATCCCCATTAGCTGCTGCCAAACCAGCAGCTACTCTTCCTGGGGTTTATTATGGATCCCCATTAGCTGCTGCCAAACCAGCAGCTACTCTTCCTGGGGTTTATTATGGATCCCCATTAGTTCCTGCCAAACCAGCAGCTACTCTTCCTGGGGTTTATTATGGATCCCCATTAGTTCCTGCCAAACCAGCAGCTACTCTTCCTGGGGTTTATTATGGATCCCCATTAGCTGCTGCCAAACCAGCAGCTACTCTTTCTGGGGTTTATTATGGATCCCCATTAGTTCCTGCCAAACCAGCAGCTACTCTTCCTGGGGTTTATTATGGATCCCCATTAGTTCCTGCAAAAACAGCAGCTACTCTTCCTGGGGTTTATTATGGATCCCCATTAGTTCCTGCCAAACCAGCAGCTACTCTTCCTGGGGTTTATTATGGATCCCCATTAGCTGCTGCCAAACCAGCAGCTACTCTTCCTGGGGTTTATTATGGATCCCCATTAGCTGCTGCCAAACCAGCAGCTACTCTTCCTGGGGTTTATTATGGATCCCCATTAGCTGCTACCAAACCAGCAGCTACTCTTCCTGGGGTTTATTATGGATCCCCATTAGTTCCTGCCAAGACAGCAGCTACTCTTCCTGGGGTTTATTATGGATCCCCATTAGTTCCTGCCAAACCAGCAGCTACTCTTCCTGGGGTTTATTATGGATCCCCATTAGTTCCTGCCAAGACAGCAGCTACTCTTCCTGGGGTTTATTATGGATCCCTATTAGTTCCTGCCAAACCAGCAGCTACTATTCCTGGGGTTTATTATGGATCCCCATTAGTTCCTGCCAAACCAGCAGCTACTCTTCCTGGGGTTTATTATGGATCCCCATTAGTTCCTGCCTAACCAGCAGCTACTCTTCCTGGGGTTTATTATGGATCCCCATTAGTTCCTGCCAAACCAGCAGCTACTCTTCCTGGGGTTTATTATGGATCCCCATTAGCTGCTGCCAAACCAGCAGCTACTCTTCCTGGGGTTTATTATGGATCCCCATTAGTTCCTGCCAAACCAGCAGCTACTCTTCCTGGGGTTTATTATGGATCCCCATTAGTTCCTGCCAAACCAGCAGCTACTCTTCCTGGGGTTTATTATGGATCCCCATTAGTTCCTGCCAAACCAGCAGCTACTCTTCCTGGAGTTTATTATGGATCCCCATTAGTTCCTGCAAAGACAGCAGCTACTCTTCCTGGGGTTTATTATGGATCCCCATTAGTTCCTGACAAACCAGCAGCTACTCTTCCTGGGGTTTATTATGGATCCCCATTAGTTCCTGCCAAGACAGCAGCTACTCTTCCTGGGGTTTATTATGGATCCCCATTAGTTCCTGTCAAGGCAGCAGCTACTCTTCCTGGGGTTTATTATGGATCCCCATTAGTTCCTGTTACCAAGGCAGCAGCTACTCTTCCTGGGGTTTATTATGGATCCCCATTAGTTCCTGCCAAGGCAGCAGCTACTCTTCCTGGGGTTTATTATGGATCCCCATTAGTTCCTGTCAAGGCAGCAGCTACTCTTCCTTGGGTTTATTATGGATCCCCATTAGCTGCTGCCAAACCAGCAGCTACTCTTCCTGGGGTTTATTATGGATCCCCATTAGCTGCTGCCAAACCAGCAGCTACTCTTCCTGGGGTTTATTATGGATCCCCATTAGCTGCTGCCAAACCAGCAGCTACTCTTCCTGGGGTTTATTATGGATCCCCATTAGTTCCTGCCAAACCAGCAGCTACTCTTCCTGGGGTTTATTATGGATCCCCATTAGTTCCTGCAAAAACAGCAGCTACTCTTCCTGGGGTTTATTATGGATCCCCATTAGTTCCTGCCAAACCAGCAGCTACTCTTCCTGGGGTTTATTATGGATCCCCATTAGTTCCTGCAAAAACAGCAGCTACTCTTCCTGGGGTTTATTATGGATCCCCATTAGCTGCTACCAAACCAGCAGCTACTCTTCCTGGGGTTTATTATGGATCCCCATTAGTTCCTGCCAAGACAGCAGATACTCTTCCTGGGGTTTATTATGGATCCCCATTAGTTCCTGACAAACCAGCAGCTACTCTTCCTGGGGTTTATTATGGATCCCCATTAGTTCCTGCCAAGACAGCAGCTACTCTTCCTGGGGTTTATTATGGATCCCCATTAGTTCCTGTCAAGGCAGCAGCTACTCTTCCTGGGGTTTATTATGGATCCCCATTAGTTCCTGCCAAACCAGCAGCTACTCTTCCTGGGGTTTATTATGGATCCCCATTAGTTCCTGCCAAACCAGCAGCTACTCTTCCTGGGGTTTATTATGGATCCCCATTAGCTGCTGCCAAACCAGCAGCTACTCTTCCTGGGGTTTATTATGGATCCCCATTAGTTCCTGCCAAACCAGCAGCTACTCTTCCTGGGGTTTATTATGGATCCCCATTAGTTCCTGCCAAACCAGCAGCTACTCTTCCTGGGGTTTATTATGGATCCCCATTAGCTGCTGCCAAACCAGCAGTTACTCTTCCTGGGGTTTATTATGGATCCCAATTAGTTCCTGCCAAACCAGCAGCTACTCTTCCTGGGGTTTATTATGGATCCCCATTAGCTGCTGCCAAACCAGCAGCTACTCTTCCTGGGGTTTATTATGGATCCCCATTAGCTGCTGCCAAACCAGCAGCTACTCTTCCTGGGGTTTATTATGGATCCCCATTAGTTCCTGTTACCAAGGCAGCAGCTACTCTTCCTGGGGTTTATTATGGATCCCCATTAGTTCCTGCCAAGGCAGCAGCTACTCTTCCTGGGGTTTATTATGGATCCCCATTAGTTCCTGTTACCAAGGCAGCAGCTACTCTTCCTGGGGTTTATTATGGATCCCCATTAGTTCCTGCCAAGGCAGCAGCTACTCTTCCTGGGGTTTATTATGGATCCCCATTAGTTCCTGTCAAGGCAGCAGCTACTCTTCCTTGGGTTTATTATGGATCCCCATTAGCTGCTGCCAAACCAGCAGCTACTCTTCCTGGGGTTTATTATGGATCCCCATTAGCTGCTGCCAAACCAGCAGCTACTCTTCCTGGGGTTTATTATGGATCCCCATTAGCTGCTGCCAAACCAGCAGCTACTCTTCCTGGGGTTTATTATGGATCCCCATTAGTTCCTGCCAAACCAGCAGCTACTCTTCCTGGGGTTTATTATGGATCCCCATTAGTTCCTGCAAAAACAGCAGCTACTCTTCCTGGGGTTTATTATGGATCCCCATTAGTTCCTGCCAAACCAGCAGCTACTCTTCCTGGGGTTTATTATGGATCCCCATTAGTTCCTGCAAAAACAGCAGCTACTCTTCCTGGGGTTTATTATGGATCCCCATTAGCTGCTACCAAACCAGCAGCTACTCTTCCTGGGGTTTATTATGGATCCCCATTAGTTCCTGCCAAGACAGCAGCTACTCTTCCTGGGGTTTATTATGGATCCCCATTAGTTCCTGCCAAACCAGCAGCTACTCTTCCTGGGGTTTATTATGGATCCCCATTAGTTCCTGCCAAACCAGCAGCTACTATTCCTGGGGTTTATTATGGATCCCAATTAGTTCCTGCCAAACCAGCAGCTTCTCTTCCTGGGGTTTATTATGGATCCCCATTAGTTCCTGCCAAACCAGCAGCTACTCTTCCTGGGGTTTATTATGGATCCCCATTAGTTCCTGCCAAACCAGCAGCTACTCTTCCTGGGGTTTATTATGGATCCCCATTAGCTGCTGCCAAACCAGCAGCTACTCTTCCTGGGGTTTATTATGGATCCCCATTAGTTCCTGCCAAACCAGCAGCTACTCTTCCTGGGGTTTATTATGGATCCCCATTAGTTCCTGCCAAACCAGCAGCTACTCTTCCTGGGGTTTATTATGGATCCCCATTAGCTGCTGCCAAACCAGCAGCTACTCTTCCAGGGGTTTATTATGGATCCCAATTAGTTCCTGCCAAACCAGCAGCTACTCTTCCTGGGGTTTATTATGGATCCCCATTAGCTGCTGCCAAACCAGCAGCTACTCTTCCTGGGGTTTATTATGGATCCCCATTAGCTGCTGCCAAACCAGCAGCTACTCTTCCTGGGGTTTATTATGGATCCCCATTAGTTCCTGTTACCAAGGCAGCAGCTACTCTTCCTGGGGTTTATTATGGATCCCCATTAGTTCCTGCCAAGGCAGCAGCTACTCTTCCTGGGGTTTATTATGGATCCCCATTAGTTCCTGTTACCAAGGCAGCAGCTACTCTTCCTGGGGTTTATTATGGATCCCCATTAGTTCCTGCCAAGGCAGCAGCTACTCTTCCTGGGGTTTATTATGGATCCCCATTAGTTCCTGTCAAGGCAGCAGCTACTCTTCCTTGGGTTTATTATGGATCCCCATTAGCTGCTGCCAAACCAGCAGCTACTCTTCCTGGGGTTTATTATGGATCCCCATTAGCTGCTGCCAAACCAGCAGCTACTCTTCCTGGGGTTTATTATGGATCCCCATTAGTTCCTGTTACCAAGGCTTCAGCTACTCTTCCTGGGGTTTATTATGGATCCCCATTAGTTCCTGCCAAGGCAGCAGCTACTCTTCCTGGGGTTTATTATGGATCCCAATTAGTTCCTGTCAAGGCAGCAGCTACTCTTCCTTGGGTTTATTATGGATCCCCATTAGCTGCTGCCAAACCAGCAGCTACTCTTCCTGGGGTTTATTATGGATCCCCATTAGCTGCTGCCAAACCAGCAGCTACTCTTCCTGGGGTTTATTATGGATCCCCATTAGCTGCTGCCAAACCAGCAGCTACTCTTCCTGGGGTTTATTATGGATCCCCATTAGTTCCTGCCAAACCAGCAGCTACTCTTCCTGGGGTTTATTATGGATCCCCATTAGTTCCTGCAAAAACAGCAGCTACTCTTCCTGGGGTTTATTATGGATCCCCATTAGCTGCTACCAAACCAGCAGCTACTCTTCCTGGGGTTTATTATGGATCCCCATTAGTTCCTGCTAAGACAGCAGCTACTCTTCCTGGGGTTTATTATGGATCCCCATTAGTTCCTGCCAAACCAGCAGCTACTCTTCCTGGGGTTTATTATGGATCCCCATTAGATCCTGCCAAACCAGCAGCTACTCTTCCTGGGGTTTATTATGGATCCCCATTAGCTGCTGCCAAACCAGCAGCTACTCTTCCTGGGGTTTATTATGGATCCCCATTAGTTCCTGCCAAACCAGCAGCTACTCTTCCTGGGGTTTATTATGGATCCCCATTAGCTGCTGCCAAACCAGCAGCTACTCTTCCTGGGGTTTATTATGGATCCCCATTAGCTGCTGCCAAACCAGCAGCTACTCTTCCTGGGGTTTATTATGGATCCCCATTAGCTGCTGCCAAACCAGCAGCTACTCTTCCTGGGGTTTATTATGGATCCCCATTAGCTGCTGCCAAACCAGCAGCTACTCTTCCTGGGGTTTATTATGGATCCCCATTAGCTGCTGCCAAACCAGCAGCTACTCTTCCTGGGGTTTATTATGGATCCCCATTAGCTGCTGCCAAACCAGCAGCTACTCTTCCTGGGGTTTATTATGGATCCCCATTAGTTCCTGCCAAACCAGCAGCTACTCTTCCTGGGGTTTATTATGGATCCCCATTAGCTGCTGCCAAACCAGCAGCTACTCTTCCTGGGGTTTATTATGGATCCCCATTAGCTGCTGCCAAACCAGCAGCTACTCTTCCTGGGGTTTATTATGGATCCCCATTAGCTGCTGCCAAACCAGCAGCTACTCTTCCTGGGGTTTATTATGGATCCCCATTAGTTCCTGCCAAACCAGCAGCTACTCTTCCTGGGGTTTATTATGGATCCCCATTAGTTCCTGCCAAACCAGCAGCTACTCTTCCTGTGGTTTATTGTGGATCCCCATTAGTTCCTGCCAAACCAGCAGCTACTCTTCCTGGGGTTTATTATGGATCCCCATTAGCTGCTGCCAAACCAGCAGCTACTCTTCCTGGGGTTTATTATGGTCCCCATTAGTTCCTGTCAAGGCAGCAGCTACTCTTCCTGGGGTTTATTATGGATCCCCATTAGTTCCTGCAAAACCAGCAGCTACTCTTCCTGGGGTTTATTATGGATCCCCATTAGCTGCTGCCAAACCAGCAGCTACTCTTCCTGGGGTTTATTATGGATCCCCATTAGCTGCTGCCAAACCAGCAGCTACTCTTCCTGGGGTTTATTATGGATCCCCATTAGCTGCTGCCAAACCAGCAGCTACTCTTCCTGGGGTTTATTATGGATCCCCATTAGCTGCTGCCAAACCAGCAGCTACTCTTCCTGGGGTTTATTATGGATCCCCATTAGCTGCTGCCAAACCAGCAGCTACTCTTCCTGGGGTTTATTATGGATCCCCATTAGCTGCTGCCAAACCAGCAGCTACTCTTCCTGGGGTTTATTATGGATCCCCATTAGCTGCTGCCAAACCAGCAGCTACTCTTCCTGGGGTTTATTATGGATCCCCATTAGTTCCTGCCAAACCAGCAGCTACTCTTCCTGGGGTTTATTATGGATCCCCATTAGTTCCTGCCAAACCAGCAGCTACTCTTCCTGGGGTTTATTATGGATCCCCATTAGCTGCTGCCAAACCAGCAGCTACTCTTCCTGGGGTTTATTATGGATCCCCATTAGTTCCTGCCAAACCAGCAGCTACTCTTCCTGGGGTTTATTATGGATCCCCATTAGTTCCTGCAAAAACAGCAGCTACTCTTCCTGGGGTTTATTATGGATCCCCATTAGTTCCTGCCAAACAGGCAGCTACTCTTCCTGGGGTTTATTATGGATCCCCATTAGCTGCTGCCAAACCAGCAGCTACTCTTCCTGGGGTTTATTATGGATCCCCATTAGCGGCTGCCAAACCAGCAGCTACTCTTCCTGGGGTTTTTTATGGATCCCCATTAGTTCCTGCCAAACCAGCAGCTACTCTTCCTGGGGTTTATTATGGATCCCCATTAGATCCTGCAAACCAGCAGCTACTCTTCCTAGGGTTTATTATGGATCCCCATTAGTTCCTGCCAAACCAGCAGCTACTCTTCCTGGGGTTTATTATGGATCCCCATTAGCTGCTGCCAAACCAGCAGCTACTCTTCCTGGGGTTTATTATGGATCCCCATTAGCTGCTGCCAAACCAGCAGCTACTCTTCCTGGGGTTTATTATGGATCCCCATTAGCTGCTGCCAAGGCAGCAGATACTCTTCCAGGGGTTTATTATGGATCCCCATTAGTTCCTGCCAAGACAGCAGCTACTCTTCCTGGTGTTTATTATGGATCCCCATTAGCTGCTGCCAAACCAGCAGCTACTCTTCCTGGGGTTTATTATGGATCCCCATTAGCTGCTACCAAACCAGCAGCTACTCTTCCTGGGGTTTATTATGGATCCCCATTAGTTCCTGCCAAGACAGCAGCTACTCTTCCTGGGGTTTATTATGGATCCCCATTAGTTCCTGCCAAACCAGCAGCTACTCTTCCTGGGGTTTATTATGGATCCCCATTAGTTCCTGCCAAGACAGCAGCTACTCTTCCTGGGGTTTATTATGGATCCCCATTAGTTCCTGCCAAACCAGCAGCTACTATTCCTGGGGATTATTATGGATCCCCATTAGTTCCTGCCAAACCAGCAGCTACTCTTCCTGGGGTTTATTATGGATCCCCATTAGTTCCTGCCAAACCAGCAGCTACTCTTCCTGGGGTTTATTATGGATCCCCATTAGTTCCTGCCAAACCAGCAGCTACTCTTCCTGGGGTTTATTATGGATCCCCATTAGCTGCTGCCAAACCAGCAGCTACTCTTCCTGGGGTTTATTATGGATCCCCATTAGTTCCTGCCAAACCAGCAGCTACTCTTCCTGGGGTTTATTATGGATCCCCATTAGTTCCTGCCAAACCAGCAGCTACTCTTCCTGGGGTTTATTATGGATCCCCATTAGTTCCTGCCAAACCAGCAGCTACTCTTCCTGGAGTTTATTATGGATCCCCATTAGTTCCTGCAAAGACAGCAGCTACTCTTCCTGGGGTTTATTATGGATCCCCATTAGTTCCTGACAAACCAGCAGCTACTCTTCCTGGGGTTTATTATGGATCCCCATTAGTTCCTGCCAAGACAGCAGCTACTCTTCCTGGGGTTTATTATGGATCCCCATTAGTTCCTGTCAAGGCAGCAGCTACTCTTCCTGGGGTTTATTATGGATCCCCATTAGTTCCTGTTACCAAGGCAGCAGCTACTCTTCCTGGGGTTTATTATGGATCCCCATTAGTTCCTGCCAAGGCAGCAGCTACTCTTCCTGGGGTTTATTATGGATCCCCATTAGTTCCTGTCAAGGCAGCAGCTACTCTTCCTTGGGTTTATTATGGATCCCCATTAGCTGCTGCCAAACCAGCAGCTACTCTTCCTGGGGTTTATTATGGATCCCCATTAGCTGCTGCCAAACCAGCAGCTACTCTTCCTGGGGTTTATTATGGATCCCCATTAGCTGCTGCCAAACCAGCAGCTACTCTTCCTGGGGTTTATTATGGATCCCCATTAGTTCCTGCCAAACCAGCAGCTACTCTTCCTGGGGTTTATTATGGATCCCCATTAGTTCCTGCAAAACCAGCAGCTACTCTTCCTGGGGTTTATTATGGATCCCCATTAGCTGCTGCCAAACCAGCAGCTACTCTTCCTGGGGTTTATTATTGATCCCCATTAGCTGCTGCCAAACCAGCAGCTACTCTTCCTGGGGTTTATTATGGATCCCCATTAGTTCCTGCCAAACCAGCAGCTACTCTTCCTGGGGTTTATTATGGATCCCCATTAGTTCCTGCCAAACCAGCAGCTACTCTTCCTGTGGTTTATTGTGGATCCCCATTAGTTCCTGCCAAACCAGCAGCTACTCTTCCTGGGGTTTATTATGGATCCCCATTAGCTGCTGCCAAACCAGCAGCTACTCTTCCTGGGGTTTATTATGGTCCCCATTAGTTCCTGTCAAGGCAGCAGCTACTCTTCCTGGGGTTTATTATGGATCCCCATTAGTTCCTGCAAAACCAGCAGCTACTCTTCCTGGGGTTTATTATGGATCCCCATTAGCTGCTGCCAAACCAGCAGCTACTCTTCCTGGGGTTTATTATGGATCCCCATTAGCTGCTGCCAAACCAGCAGCTACTCTTCCTGGGGTTTATTATGGATCCCCATTAGCTGCTGCCAAACCAGCAGCTACTCTTCCTGGGGTTTATTATGGATCCCCATTAGCTGCTGCCAAACCAGCAGCTACTCTTCCTGGGGTTTATTATGGATCCCCATTAGCTGCTGCCAAACCAGCAGCTACTCTTCCTGGGGTTTATTATGGATCCCCATTAGCTGCTGCCAAACCAGCAGCTACTCTTCCTGGGGTTTATTATGGATCCCCATTAGCTGCTGCCAAACCAGCAGCTACTCTTCCTGGGGTTTATTATGGATCCCCATTAGTTCCTGCCAAACCAGCAGCTACTCTTCCTGGGGTTTATTATGGATCCCCATTAGTTCCTGCCAAACCAGCAGCTACTCTTCCTGGGGTTTATTATGGATCCCCATTAGCTGCTGCCAAACCAGCAGCTACTCTTCCTGGGGTTTATTATGGATCCCCATTAGTTCCTGCCAAACCAGCAGCTACTCTTCCTGGGGTTTATTATGGATCCCCATTAGTTCCTGCAAAAACAGCAGCTACTCTTCCTGGGGTTTATTATGGATCCCCATTAGTTCCTGCCAAACAGGCAGCTACTCTTCCTGGGGTTTATTATGGATCCCCATTAGCTGCTGCCAAACCAGCAGCTACTCTTCCTGGGGTTTATTATGGATCCCCATTAGCGGCTGCCAAACCAGCAGCTACTCTTCCTGGGGTTTTTTATGGATCCCCATTAGTTCCTGCCAAACCAGCAGCTACTCTTCCTGGGGTTTATTATGGATCCCCATTAGATCCTGCAAACCAGCAGCTACTCTTCCTAGGGTTTATTATGGATCCCCATTAGTTCCTGCCAAACCAGCAGCTACTCTTCCTGGGGTTTATTATGGATCCCCATTAGCTGCTGCCAAACCAGCAGCTACTCTTCCTGGGGTTTATTATGGATCCCCATTAGCTGCTGCCAAACCAGCAGCTACTCTTCCTGGGGTTTATTATGGATCCCCATTAGCTGCTGCCAAGGCAGCAGATACTCTTCCAGGGGTTTATTATGGATCCCCATTAGTTCCTGCCAAGACAGCAGCTACTCTTCCTGGTGTTTATTATGGATCCCCATTAGCTGCTGCCAAACCAGCAGCTACTCTTCCTGGGGTTTATTATGGATCCCCATTAGCTGCTACCAAACCAGCAGCTACTCTTCCTGGGGTTTATTATGGATCCCCATTAGTTCCTGCCAAGACAGCAGCTACTCTTCCTGGGGTTTATTATGGATCCCCATTAGTTCCTGCCAAACCAGCAGCTACTCTTCCTGGGGTTTATTATGGATCCCCATTAGTTCCTGCCAAGACAGCAGCTACTCTTCCTGGGGTTTATTATGGATCCCCATTAGTTCCTGCCAAACCAGCAGCTACTATTCCTGGGGATTATTATGGATCCCCATTAGTTCCTGCCAAACCAGCAGCTACTCTTCCTGGGGTTTATTATGGATCCCCATTAGTTCCTGCCAAACCAGCAGCTACTCTTCCTGGGGTTTATTATGGATCCCCATTAGTTCCTGCCAAACCAGCAGCTACTCTTCCTGGGGTTTATTATGGATCCCCATTAGCTGCTGCCAAACCAGCAGCTACTCTTCCTGGGGTTTATTATGGATCCCCATTAGTTCCTGCCAAACCAGCAGCTACTCTTCCTGGGGTTTATTATGGATCCCCATTAGTTCCTGCCAAACCAGCAGCTACTCTTCCTGGGGTTTATTATGGATCCCCATTAGTTCCTGCCAAACCAGCAGCTACTCTTCCTGGAGTTTATTATGGATCCCCATTAGTTCCTGCAAAGACAGCAGCTACTCTTCCTGGGGTTTATTATGGATCCCCATTAGTTCCTGACAAACCAGCAGCTACTCTTCCTGGGGTTTATTATGGATCCCCATTAGTTCCTGCCAAGACAGCAGCTACTCTTCCTGGGGTTTATTATGGATCCCCATTAGTTCCTGTCAAGGCAGCAGCTACTCTTCCTGGGGTTTATTATGGATCCCCATTAGTTCCTGTTACCAAGGCAGCAGCTACTCTTCCTGGGGTTTATTATGGATCCCCATTAGTTCCTGCCAAGGCAGCAGCTACTCTTCCTGGGGTTTATTATGGATCCCCATTAGTTCCTGTCAAGGCAGCAGCTACTCTTCCTTGGGTTTATTATGGATCCCCATTAGCTGCTGCCAAACCAGCAGCTACTCTTCCTGGGGTTTATTATGGATCCCCATTAGCTGCTGCCAAACCAGCAGCTACTCTTCCTGGGGTTTATTATGGATCCCCATTAGCTGCTGCCAAACCAGCAGCTACTCTTCCTGGGGTTTATTATGGATCCCCATTAGTTCCTGCCAAACCAGCAGCTACTCTTCCTGGGGTTTATTATGGATCCCCATTAGTTCCTGCAAAAACAGCAGCTACTCTTCCTGGGGTTTATTATGGATCCCCATTAGTTCCTGCCAAACCAGCAGCTACTCTTCCTGGGGTTTATTATGGATCCCCATTAGTTCCTGCAAAAACAGCAGCTACTCTTCCTGGGGTTTATTATGGATCCCCATTAGCTGCTACCAAACCAGCAGCTACTCTTCCTGGGGTTTATTATGGATCCCCATTAGTTCCTGCCAAGACAGCAGCTACTCTTCCTGGGGTTTATTATGGATCCCCATTAGTTCCTGCCAAACCAGCAGCTACTCTTCCTGGGGTTTATTATGGATCCCCATTAGTTCCTGCCAAACCAGCAGCTACTATTCCTGGGGTTTATTATGGATCCCAATTAGTTCCTGCCAAACCAGCAGCTTCTCTTCCTGGGGTTTATTATGGATCCCCATTAGTTCCTGCCAAACCAGCAGCTACTCTTCCTGGGGTTTATTATGGATCCCCATTAGTTCCTGCCAAACCAGCAGCTACTCTTCCTGGGGTTTATTATGGATCCCCATTAGCTGCTGCCAAACCAGCAGCTACTCTTCCTGGGGTTTATTATGGATCCCCATTAGTTCCTGCCAAACCAGCAGCTACTCTTCCTGGGGTTTATTATGGATCCCCATTAGTTCCTGCCAAACCAGCAGCTACTCTTCCTGGGGTTTATTATGGATCCCCATTAGCTGCTGCCAAACCAGCAGCTACTCTTCCTGGGGTTTATTATGGATCCCAATTAGTTCCTGCCAAACCAGCAGCTACTCTTCCTGGGGTTTATTATGGATCCCCATTAGCTGCTGCCAAACCAGCAGACACTCTTCCTTGGGTTTATTATGGATCCCCATTAGCTGCTGCCAAACCAGCAGACACTCTTCCTGGGGTTTATTATGGATCCCCATTAGTTCCTGCCAAGACAGCAGCTACTCTTCCTGGGGTTTATTATGGATCCCAATTAGCTGCTGCCAAACCAGCAGCTACTCTTCCTGGAGTTTATTATGGATCCCCATTAGTTCCTGCCAAGACAGCAGCTACTCTTCCTGGGGTTTATTATGGATCCCCATTAGTTCCTGACAAACCAGCAGCTACTCTTCCTGGGGTTTATTATGGATCCCCATTAGTTCCTGCCAAGACAGCAGCTACTCTTCCTGGGGTTTATTATGGATCCCCATTAGTTCCTGTCAAGGCAGCAGCTACTCTTCCTGGGGTTTATTATGGATCCCCATTAGTTCCTGTTACCAAGGCAGCAGCTACTCTTCCTGGGGTTTATTATGGATCCCCATTAGTTCCTGCCAAGGCAGCAGCTACTCTTCCTGGGGTTTATTATGGATCCCCATTAGTTCCTGTCAAGGCAGCAGCTACTCTTCCTTGGGTTTATTATGGATCCCCATTAGCTGCTGCCAAACCAGCAGCTACTCTTCCTGGGGTTTATTATGGATCCCCATTAGCTGCTGCCAAACCAGCAGCTACTCTTCCTGGGGTTTATTATGGATCCCCATTAGTTCCTGTTACCAAGGCAGCAGCTACTCTTCCTGGGGTTTATTATGGATCCCCATTAGCTGCTGCCAAACCAGCAGCTACTCTTCCTGGGGTTTATTATGGATCCCCATTAGCTGCTGCCAAACCAGCAGCTACTCTTCCTGGGGTTTATTATGGATCCCCATTAGTTCCTGCCAAACCAGCAGCTACTCTTCCTGGGGTTTATTATGGATCCCCATTAGTTCCTGCCAAACCAGCAGCTACTCTTCCTGGGGTTTATTATGGATCCCCATTAGCTGCTGCCAAACCAGCAGCTACTCTTCCTGGGGTTTATTATGGATCCCCATTAGTTCCTGTTACCAAGGCAGCAGCTACTCTTCCTGGGGTTTATTATGGATCCCCATTAGTTCCTGTCAAGGCAGCAGCTACTCTTCCTTGGGTTTATTATGGATCCCCATTAGCTGCTGCCAAACCAGCAGCTACTCTTCCTGGGGTTTATTATGGATCCCCATTAGCTGCTGCCAAACCAGCAGCTACTCTTCCTGGGGTTTATTATGGATCCCCATTAGTTCCTGTTACCAAGGCAGCAGCTACTCTTCCTGGGGTTTATTATGGATCCCCATTAGTTCCTGCCAAACCAGCAGCTACTCTTCCTGGGGTTTATTATGGATCCCCATTAGCTGCTGCCAAACCAGCAGCTACTCTTCCTGGGGTTTATTATGGATCCCCATTAGCTCCTGCCAAACCAGCAGCTACTCTTCCTGGGGTTTATTATGGATCCCCATTAGTTCCTGCCAAACCAGCAGCTACTCTTCCTGGGGTTTATTATGGATCCCCATTAGCTGCTGCCAAACCAGCAGCTACTCTTCCTGGGGTTTATTATGGATCCCAATTAGTTCCTGCCAAACCAGCAGCTACTCTTCCTGGGGTTTATTATGGATCCCCATTAGCTGCTGCCAAACCAGCATACACTCTTCCTTGGGTTTATTATGGATCCCCATTAGCTGCTGCCAAACCAGCAGACACTCTTCCTGGGGTTTATTATGGATCCCCATTAGTTCCTGCCAAGACAGCAGCTACTCTTCCTGGGGTTTATTATGGATCCCAATTAGCTGCTGCCAAACCAGCAGCTACTCTTCCTGGAGTTTATTATGGATCCCCATTAGTTCCTGCCAAGACAGCAGCTACTCTTCCTGGGGTTTATTATGGATCCCCATTAGTTCCTGACAAACCAGCAGCTACTCTTCCTGGGGTTTATTATGGATCCCCATTAGTTCCTGCCAAGACAGCAGCTACTCTTCCTGGGGTTTATTATGGATCCCCATTAGTTCCTGTCAAGGCAGCAGCTACTCTTCCTGGGGTTTATTATGGATCCCCATTAGTTCCTGTTACCAAGGCAGCAGCTACTCTTCCTGGGGTTTATTATGGATCCCCATTAGTTCCTGCCAAGGCAGCAGCTACTCTTCCTGGGGTTTATTATGGATCCCCATTAGTTCCTGTCAAGGCAGCAGCTACTCTTCCTTGGGTTTATTATGGATCCCCATTAGCTGCTGCCAAACCAGCAGCTACTCTTCCTGGGGTTTATTATGGATCCCCATTAGCTGCTGCCAAACCAGCAGCTACTCTTCCTGGGGTTTATTATGGATCCCCATTAGTTCCTGTTACCAAGGCAGCAGCTACTCTTCCTGGGGTTTATTATGGATCCCCATTAGTTCCTGCCAAGGCAGCAGCTACTCTTCCTGGGGTTTATTATGGATCCCCATTAGTTCCTGTCAAGGCAGCAGCTACTCTTCCTTGGGTTTATTATGGATCCCCATTAGCTGCTGCCAAACCAGCAGCTACTCTTCCTGGGGTTTATTATGGATCTCCATTAGCTGCTGCCAAACCAGCAGCTACTCTTCCTGGGGTTTATTATGGATCCCCATTAGCTGCTGCCAAACCAGCAGCTACTCTTCCTGGGGTTTATTATGGATCCCCATTAGTTCCTGTTACCAAGGCAGCAGCTACTCTTCCTGGGGTTTATTATGGATCCCCATTAGTTCCTGCCAAGGCAGCAGCTACTCTTCCTGGGGTTTATTATGGATCCCCATTAGTTCCTGTTACCAAGGCAGCAGCTACTCTTCCTGGGGTTTATTATGGATCCCCATTAGTTCCTGCCAAGGCAGCAGCTACTCTTCCTGGGGTTTATTATGGATCCCCATTAGTTCCTGTCAAGGCAGCAGCTACTCTTCCTTGGGTTTATTATGGATCCCCATTAGCTGCTGCCAAACCAGCAGCTACTCTTCCTGGGGTTTATTATGGATCCCCATTAGCTGCTGCCAAACCAGCAGCTACTCTTCCTGGGGTTTATTATGGATCCCCATTAGTTCCTGTTACCAAGGCAGCAGCTACTCTTCCTGGGGTTTATTATGGATCCCCATTAGTTCCTGCCAAGGCAGCAGCTACTCTTCCTTGGGTTTATTATGGATCCCCATTAGCTGCTGCCAAACCAGCAGCTACTCTTCCTGGGGTTTATTATGGATCCCCATTAGTTCCTGTCAAGGCAGCAGCTACTCTTCCTTGGGTTTATTATGGATCCCCATTAGCTGCTGCCAAACCAGCAGCTACTCTTCCTGGGGTTTATTATGGATCCCCATTAGCTGCTGCCAAACCAGCAGCTACTCTTCCTGGGGTTTATTATGGATCCCCATTAGTTCCTGCCAAACCAGCAGCTACTCTTCCTGGGGTTTATTATGGATCCCCATTAGTTCCTGCCAAACCAGCAGCTACTCTTCCTGGGGTTTATTATGGATCCCCATTAGCTGCTGCCAAACCAGCAGCTACTCTTCCTGGGGTTTATTATGGATCCCCATTAGTTCCTGTTACCAAGGCAGCAGCTACTCTTCCTGGGGTTTATTATGGATCCCCATTAGTTCCTGTCAAGGCAGCAGCTACTCTTCCTTGGGTTTATTATGGATCCCCATTAGCTGCTGCCAAACCAGCAGCTACTCTTCCTGGGGTTTATTATGGATCCCCATTAGCTGCTGCCAAACCAGCAGCTACTCTTCCTGGGGTTTATTATGGATCCCCATTAGTTCCTGTTACCAAGGCAGCAGCTACTCTTCCTGGGGTTTATTATGGATCCCCATTAGTTCCTGCCAAGGCAGCAGCTACTCTTCCTGGGGTTTATTATGGATCCCCATTAGTTCCTGTCAAGGCAGCAGCTACTCTTCCTTGGGTTTATTATGGATCCCCATTAGCTGCTGCCAAACCAGCAGCTACTCTTCCTGGGGTTTATTATGGATCCCCATTAGCTGCTGCCAAACCAGCAGCTACTCTTCCTGGGGTTTATTATGGATCCCCATTAGCTGCTGCCAAACCAGCAGCTACTCTTCCTGGGGTTTATTATGGATCCCCATTAGTTCCTGTTACCAAGGCAGCAGCTACTCTTCCTGGGGTTTATTATGGATCCCCATTAGTTCCTGCCAAGGCAGCAGCTACTCTTCCTGGGGTTTATTATGGATCCCCATTAGTTCCTGTTACCAAGGCAGCAGCTACTCTTCCTGGGGTTTATTATGGATCCCCATTAGTTCCTGCCAAGGCAGCAGCTACTCTTCCTGGGGTTTATTATGGATCCCCATTAGTTCCTGTTACCAAGGCAGCAGCTACTCTTCCTGGGGTTTATTATGGATCCCCATTAGTTCCTGCCAAGGCAGCAGCTACTCTTCCTGGGGTTTATTATGGATCCCCATTAGTTCCTGTCAAGGCAGCAGCTACTCTTCCTTGGGTTTATTATGGATCCCCATTAGCTGCTGCCAAACCAGCAGCTACTCTTCCTGGGGTTTATTATGGATCCCCATTAGCTGCTGCCAAACCAGCAGCTACTCTTCCTGGGGTTTATTATGGATCCCCATTAGTTCCTGTTACCAAGGCAGCAGCTACTCTTCCTGGGGTTTATTATGGATCCCCATTAGTTCCTGCCAAGGCAGCAGCTACTCTTCCTGGGGTTTATTATGGATCCCCATTAGTTCCTGTCAAGGCAGCAGCTACTCTTCCTTGGGTTTATTATGGATCCCCATTAGCTGCTGCCAAACCAGCAGCTACTCTTCCTGGGGTTTATTATGGATCCCCATTAGCTGCTGCCAAACCAGCAGCTACTCTTCCTGGGGTTTATTATGGATCCCCATTAGCTGCTGCCAAACCAGCAGCTACTCTTCCTGGGGTTTATTATGGATCCCCATTAGTTCCTGCCAAACCAGCAGCTACTCTTCCTGGGGTTTATTATGGATCCCCATTAGTTCCTGCAAAAACAGCAGCTACTCTTCCTGGGGTTTATTATGGATCCCCATTAGCTGCTACCAAACCAGCAGCTACTCTTCCTGGGGTTTATTATGGATCCCCATTAGTTCCTGCTAAGACAGCAGCTACTCTTCCTGGGGTTTATTATGGATCCCCATTAGTTCCTGCCAAACCAGCAGCTACTCTTCCTGGGGTTTATTATGGATCCCCATTAGATCCTGCCAAACCAGCAGCTACTCTTCCTGGGGTTTATTATGGATCCCCATTAGCTGCTGCCAAACCAGCAGCTACTCTTCCTGGGGTTTATTATGGATCCCCATTAGTTCCTGCCAAACCAGCAGCTACTCTTCCTGGGGTTTATTATGGATCCCCATTAGCTGCTGCCAAACCAGCAGCTACTCTTCCTGGGGTTTATTATGGATCCCCATTAGCTGCTGCCAAACCAGCAGCTACTCTTCCTGGGGTTTATTATGGATCCCCATTAGCTGCTGCCAAACCAGCAGCTACTCTTCCTGGGGTTTATTATGGATCCCCATTAGCTGCTGCCAAACCAGCAGCTACTCTTCCTGGGGTTTATTATGGATCCCCATTAGCTGCTGCCAAACCAGCAGCTACTCTTCCTGGGGTTTATTATGGATCCCCATTAGCTGCTGCCAAACCAGCAGCTACTCTTCCTGGGGTTTATTATGGATCCCCATTAGTTCCTGCCAAACCAGCAGCTACTCTTCCTGGGGTTTATTATGGATCCCCATTAGCTGCTGCCAAACCAGCAGCTACTCTTCCTGGGGTTTATTATGGATCCCCATTAGCTGCTGCCAAACCAGCAGCTACTCTTCCTGGGGTTTATTATGGATCCCCATTAGCTGCTGCCAAACCAGCAGCTACTCTTCCTGGGGTTTATTATGGATCCCCATTAGTTCCTGCCAAACCAGCAGCTACTCTTCCTGGGGTTTATTATGGATCCCCATTAGTTCCTGCCAAACCAGCAGCTACTCTTCCTGTGGTTTATTGTGGATCCCCATTAGTTCCTGCCAAACCAGCAGCTACTCTTCCTGGGGTTTATTATGGATCCCCATTAGCTGCTGCCAAACCAGCAGCTACTCTTCCTGGGGTTTATTATGGTCCCCATTAGTTCCTGTCAAGGCAGCAGCTACTCTTCCTGGGGTTTATTATGGATCCCCATTAGTTCCTGCAAAACCAGCAGCTACTCTTCCTGGGGTTTATTGTGGATCCCCATTAGTTCCTGCCAAACCAGCAGCTACTCTTCCTGGGGTTTATTATGGATCCCCATTAGCTGCTGCCAAACCAGCAGCTACTCTTCCTGGGGTTTATTATGGTCCCCATTAGTTCCTGTCAAGGCAGCAGCTACTCTTCCTGGGGTTTATTATGGATCCCCATTAGTTCCTGCAAAACCAGCAGCTACTCTTCCTGGGGTTTATTATGGATCCCCATTAGCTGCTGCCAAACCAGCAGCTACTCTTCCTGGGGTTTATTATGGATCCACATTAGCTGCTGCCAAACCAGCAGCTACTCTTCCTGGGGTTTATTATGGATCCCCATTAGCTGCTGCCAAACCAGCAGCTACTCTTCCTGGGGTTTATTATGGATCCCCATTAGTTCCTGTTACCAAGGCAGCAGCTACTCTTCCTGGGGTTTATTATGGATCCCCATTAGTTCCTGCCAAGGCAGCAGCTACTCTTCCTGGGGTTTATTATGGATCCCCATTAGTTCCTGTCAAGGCAGCAGCTACTCTTCCTTGGGTTTATTATGGATCCCCATTAGCTGCTGCCAAACCAGCAGCTACTCTTCCTGGGGTTTATTATGGATCCCCATTAGCTGCTGCCAAACCAGCAGCTACTCTTCCTGGGGTTTATTATGGATCCCCATTAGCTGCTGCCAAACCAGCAGCTACTCTTCCTGGGGTTTATTATGGATCCCCATTAGTTCCTGTTACCAAGGCAGCAGCTACTCTTCCTGGGGTTTATTATGGATCCCCATTAGTTCCTGCCAAGGCAGCAGCTACTCTTCCTGGGGTTTATTATGGATCCCCATTAGTTCCTGTTACCAAGGCAGCAGCTACTCTTCCTGGGGTTTATTATGGATCCCCATTAGTTCCTGCCAAGGCAGCAGCTACTCTTCCTGGGGTTTATTATGGATCCCCATTAGTTCCTGTCAAGGCAGCAGCTACTCTTCCTTGGGTTTATTATGGATCCCCATTAGCTGCTGCCAAACCAGCAGCTACTCTTCCTGGGGTTTATTATGGATCCCCATTAGCTGCTGCCAAACCAGCAGCTGCTCTTCCTGGGGTTTATTATGGATCCCCATTAGTTCCTGTTACCAAGGCAGCAGCTACTCTTCCTGGGGTTTATTATGGATCCCCATTAGTTCCTGCCAAGGCAGCAGCTACTCTTCCTGGGGTTTATTATGGATCCCCATTAGTTCCTGTCAAGGCAGCAGCTACTCTTCCTTGAGTTTATTATGGATCCCCATTAGCTGCTGCCAAACCAGCAGCTACTCTTCCTGGGGTTTATTATGGATCCCCATTAGCTGCTGCCAAACCAGCAGCTACTCTTCCTGGGGTTTATTATGGATCCCCATTAGCTGCTGCCAAACCAGCAGCTACTCTTCCTGGGGTTTATTATGGATCCCCATTAGTTCCTGCCAAACCAGCAGCTACTCTTCCTGGGGTTTATTATGGATCCCCATTAGTTCCTGCAAAAACAGCAGCTACTCTTCCTGGGGTTTATTATGGATCCCCATTAGCTGCTACCAAACCAGCAGCTACTCTTCCTGGGGTTTATTATGGATCCCCATTAGTTCCTGCTAAGACAGCAGCTACTCTTCCTGGGGTTTATTATGGATCCCCATTAGTTCCTGCCAAACCAGCAGCTACTCTTCCTGGGGTTTATTATGGATCCCCATTAGATCCTGCCAAACCAGCAGCTACTCTTCCTGGGGTTTATTATGGATCCCCATTAGCTGCTGCCAAACCAGCAGCTACTCTTCCTGGGGTTTATTATGGATCCCCATTAGTTCCTGCCAAACCAGCAGCTACTCTTCCTGGGGTTTATTATGGATCCCCATTAGCTGCTGCCAAACCAGCAGCTACTCTTCCTGGGGTTTATTATGGATCCCCATTAGTTCCTGCCAAACCAGCAGCTACTCTTCCTGGGGTTTATTATGGATCCCCATTAGCTGCTGCCAAACCAGCAGCTACTCTTCCTGGGGTTTATTATGGATCCCCATTAGCTGCTGCCAAACCAGCAGCTACTCTTCCTGGGGTTTATTATGGATCCCCATTAGCTGCTGCCAAACCAGCAGCTACTCTTCCTGGGGTTTATTATGGATCCCCATTAGCTGCTGCCAAACCAGCAGCTACTCTTCCTGGGGTTTATTATGGATCCCCATTAGTTCCTGCCAAACCAGCAGCTACTCTTCCTGGGGTTTATTATGGATCCCCATTAGCTGCTGCCAAACCAGCAGCTACTCTTCCTGGGGTTTATTATGGATCCCCATTAGCTGCTGCCAAACCAGCAGCTACTCTTCCTGGGGTTTATTATGGATCCCCATTAGCTGCTGCCAAACCAGCAGCTACTCTTCCTGGGGTTTATTATGGATCCCCATTAGTTCCTGCCAAACCAGCAGCTACTCTTCCTGGGGTTTATTATGGATCCCCATTAGTTCCTGCCAAACCAGCAGCTACTCTTCCTGTGGTTTATTGTGGATCCCCATTAGTTCCTGCCAAACCAGCAGCTACTCTTCCTGGGGTTTATTATGGATCCCCATTAGCTGCTGCCAAACCAGCAGCTACTCTTCCTGGGGTTTATTATGGTCCCCATTAGTTCCTGTCAAGGCAGCAGCTACTCTTCCTGGGGTTTATTATGGATCCCCATTAGTTCCTGCCAAACCAGCAGCTACTCTTCCTGGGGTTTATTATGGATCCCCATTAGCTGCTGCCAAACCAGCAGCTACTCTTCCTGGGGTTTATTATGGATCCCCATTAGCTGCTGCCAAACCAGCAGCTACTCTTCCTGGGGTTTATTATGGATCCCCATTAGCTGCTGCCAAACCAGCAGCTACTCTTCCTGGGGTTTATTATGGATCCCCATTAGCTGCTGCCAAACCAGCAGCTACTCTTCCTGGGGTTTATTATGGATCCCCATTAGCTGCTGCCAAACCAGCAGCTACTCTTCCTGGGGTTTATTATGGATCCCCATTAGCTGCTGCCAAACCAGCAGCTACTCTTCTTGGGGTTTATTATGGATCCCCATTAGCTGCTGCCAAACCAGCAGCTACTCTTCCTGGGGTTTATTATGGATCCCCATTAGCTGCTGCCAAACCAGCAGCTACTCTTCCTGGGGTTTATTATGGATCCCCATTAGTTCCTGCCAAACCAGCAGCTACTCTTCCTGGGGTTTATTATGGATCCCCATTAGTTCCTGCCAAACCAGCAGCTACTCTTCCTGGGGTTTATTATGGATCCCCATTAGCTGCTGCCAAACCAGCAGCTACTCTTCCTGGGGTTTATTATGGATCCCCATTAGCTGCTGCCAAACCAGCAGCTACTCTTCCTGGGGTTTATTATGGATCCCCATTAGCTGCTGCCAAACCAGCAGCTACTCTTCCTGGGGTTTATTATGGATCCCCATTAGTTTTCCTGCCAAACCAGCAGCTACTCTTCCTGGGGTTTATTATGGATCCCCATTAGCTGCTGCCAAACCAGCAGCTACTCTTCCTGGGGTTTATTATGGATCCCCATTAGCTGCTGCCAAACCAGCAGCTACTCTTCCTGGGGTTTATTATGGATCCCCATTAGCTGCTGCCAAACCAGCAGCTACTCTTCCTGGGGTTTATTATGGATCCCCATTAGCTGCTGCCAAACCAGCAGCTACTCTTCCTGGGGTTTATTATGGATCCCCATTAGCTGCTGCCAAACCAGCAGCTACTCTTCCTGGGGTTTATTATGGATCCCCATTAGTTCCTGCCAAACCAGCAGCTACTCTTCCTGGGGTTTATTATGGATCCCCATTAGCTGCTGCCAAACCAGCAGCTACTCTTCCTGGGGTTTATTATGGATCCCCATTAGCTGCTGCCAAACCAGCAGCTACTCTTCCTGGGGTTTATTATGGATCCCCATTAGCTGCTGCCAAACCAGCAGCTACTCTTCCTGGGGTTTATTATGGATCCCCATTAGTTCCTGCCAAACCAGCAGCTACTCTTCCTGGGGTTTATTATGGATCCCCATTAGTTCCTGCCAAACCAGCAGCTACTCTTCCTGTGGTTTATTGTGGATCCCCATTAGTTCCTGCCAAACCAGCAGCTACTCTTCCTGGGGTTTATTATGGATCCCCATTAGCTGCTGCCAAACCAGCAGCTACTCTTCCTGGGGTTTATTATGGTCCCCATTAGTTCCTGTCAAGGCAGCAGCTACTCTTCCTGGGGTTTATTATGGATCCCCATTAGTTCCTGCAAAACCAGCAGCTACTCTTCCTGGGGTTTATTATGGATCCCCATTAGCTGCTGCCAAACCAGCAGCTACTCTTCATGGGGTTTATTATGGATCCCCATTAGCTGCTGCCAAACCAGCAGCTACTCTTCCTGGGGTTTATTATGGATCCCCATTAGCTGCTGCCAAACCAGCAGCTACTCTTCCTGGGGTTTATTATGGATCCCCATTAGCTGCTGCCAAACCAGCAGCTACTCTTCCTGGGGTTTATTATGGATCCCCATTAGCTGCTGCCAAACCAGCAGCTACTCTTCCTGGGGTTTATTATGGATCCCCATTAGCTGCTGCCAAACCAGCAGCTACTCTTCCTGGGGTTTATTATGGATCCCCATTAGCTGCTGCCAAACCAGCAGCTACTCTTCCTGGGGTTTATTATGGATCCCCATTAGCTGCTGCCAAACCAGCAGCTACTCTTCCTGGGGTTTATTATGGATCCCCATTAGTTCCTGCCAAACCAGCAGCTACTCTTCCTGGGGTTTATTATGGATCCCCATTAGTTCCTGCCAAACCAGCAGCTACTCTTCCTGGGGTTTATTATGGATCCCCATTAGCTGCTGCCAAACCAGCAGCTACTCTTCCTGGGGTTTATTATGGATCCCCATTAGCTGCTGCCAAACCAGCAGCTACTCTTCCTGGGGTTTATTATGGATCCCCATTAGCTGCTGCCAAACCAGCAGCTACTCTTCCTGGGGTTTATTATGGATCCCCATTAGTTTTCCTGCCAAACCAGCAGCTACTCTTCCTGGGGTTTATTATGGATCCCCATTAGCTGCTGCCAAACCAGCAGCTACTCTTCCTGGGGTTTATTATGGATCCCCATTAGCTGCTGCCAAACCAGCAGCTACTCTTCCTGGGGTTTATTATGGATCCCCATTAGCTGCTGCCAAACCAGCAGCTACTCTTCCTGGGGTTTATTATGGATCCCCATTAGTTCCTGCCAAACCAGCAGCTACTCTTCCTGGGGTTTATTATGGATCCCCATTAGCTGCTGCCAAACCAGCAGCTACTCTTCCTGGGGTTTATTATGGATCCCCATTAGCTGCTGCCAAACCAGCAGCTACTCTTCCTGGGGTTTATTATGGATCCCCATTAGCTGCTGCCAAACCAGCAGCTACTCTTCCTGGGGTTTATTATGGATCACCATTAGTTCCTGCCAAACCAGCAGCTACTCTTCCTGGGGTTTATTATGGATCCCCATTAGCTGCTGCCAAACCAGCAGCTACTCTTCCTGGGGTTTATTATGGATCCCCATTAGCTGCTGCCAAACCAGCAGCTACTCTTCCTGGGGTCCAGCAAAATTATAAAATTAAACCATTTTAAAAACATTAGAATACATTCACAACATATTTCACAACATATTAAGTGTCCCCCCTCAGGCCCCTACTCTACTACCACATATTTACAACACATAATCCATGTGTGTATGTGTACAGTGCGTGTGTTATCGTGTGTGTGTGTTTGTGTATACATGTGTCGGTGTCTGTTTGTGTCTCTTCACAGTCCTCGTTGTTCCATAAGGTGTATTTGTATCTGTTTTTAAATCTGATTCTCCTGCTGCATCAGTTACTTGATGTGGAATAGAGTTCCAGGTAGTCATGGCTCTATATAGTACTGTCACCATTTCTTCCAAAAACAAGCAGTGATGAAGTCAATCTCTCCTTCACTTTGAGCCAGGAGAGAATGACATGCATATTATTAATATTAGCTCTCTGTGTTCATCCAAGGCATGCTGCCCTGTTCTGAGCCAACTGGAATTTTTCTAGGTCCCTTTTTGTGGCACCTGACCACATGACTGAACAGTAGTCCAGGTATGACAAAACCAGGGCCTGTAGGACCTGCCTTGTTGATAGTGTTGTTAAGAAGATAGAAACTAGGGCCTGTAGGACCTGCCTTGTTGATAGTGTTGTTAAGAAGGTATAAACTATGGCCTGTAGGACCTGCCTTGTTGATAGTGCTGTTAAGAAGGTAGAAACTAGGGCCTGTAGGACCTGCCTTGTTGATAGCGTTAGCATTAGCGTTAGCATCCAGCACGCAGCATTTCAACAAAAACATAAAAGCCTTCAAATAAAATCATTTACCTTTGAAGAACTTCTGATGTTTTCAATGAGGATACTCTCAGTTAGATAGCAGATGCTCAGTTTTTCCAAAAAGATTCTTTGTGTATTAGAAATAGCTCCGTTTTATACATCACATTTGGCTACCAAAAAAAAAAACGAAAATTCAGTCCTCTCTCCTGGCTCTCTGTGGTCACTAAAGATCCCATGGCCCTTATCGTCAGAGTAGGGATGTTAACCCAAGTGTCCTGACTCTCTGTGGTCACTAAAGATCCCATGGCCCTTAGTTTATTATGGATCCCCATTAGCTGCTGCCAAACCAGCAGCTACTCTTCCTGGGGTTTATTATGGATCCCCATTAGCTGCTGCCAAACCAGCAGCTACTCTTCCTGGGGTTTATTATGGATCCCCATTAGCTGCTGCCAAACCAGCAGCTACTCTTCCTGGGGTTTATTATGGATCCCCATTAGCTGCTGCCAAACCAGCAGCTACTCTTCCTGGGGTCCAGCAAAATTATAAAATTAAACCATTTTAAAAACATTAAAATACATTCACAACATATTAAGTGTCCCCCCTCAGGCCCCTACTCTACTACCACATATTTACAACACAAAATCCATGTGTGTATGTGTACAGTGCGTGTGTTATCGTGTGTGTGTGTTTGTGTATACATGTGTCGGTGTCTGTTTGTGTCTCTTCACAGTCCTCGTTGCTCCATAAGGTGTATTTTTATCTGTTTTTAAATCTGATTCTCCTGCTGCATCAGTTACTTGATGTGGAATAGAGTTCCAGGTAGTCATGGCTCTATATAGTACTGTCACCATTTCTTCCAAAAACAAGCAGTGATGAAGTCAATCTCTACTTCACTTTGAGCCAGGAGAGAATGACATGCATATTATTAATATTAGCTCTCTGTGTTCATCCAAGCCATGCTGCCCTGTTCTGAGCCAACTGGAATTTTTCTAGGTCCCTTTTTGTGGCACCTGACCACATGACTGAACAGTAGTCCAGGTACGACAAAACCAGGGCCTGTAGGACCTGCCTTGTTGATAGTGTTGTTAAGAAGATAGAAACTAGGGCCTGTAGGACCTGCCTTGTTGATAGTGTTGTTAAGAAGGTATAAACTATGGCCTGTAGGACCTGCCTTGTTGATAGTGCTGTTAAGAAGGTAGAAACTAGGGCCTGTAGGACCTGCCTTGTTGATAGTGTTGTTAAGAAGGCAGAAACTAGGGTCTGTAGGACCTGCCTTGTTGACAGTGTTGTTAAGAAGGTAGAAACTAGGGTCTGTAGGACCTGCCTTGTTGATAGTGTTGTTGAGAAGGTAGAAACTAGAGCCTGTAGGACCTGCCTTGTTGACAGTGTTGTTAAGAAGGTAGTAACTAGGGCCTGTAGGACCTGCCTTGTTGATAGTGTTGTTAAGAAGGTAGTAACTAGGGCCTGTAGGACCTGCCTTGTTGATAGTGTTGTTAAGAAGGTAGAAACTAGAGCCTGTAGGACCTGCCTTGTTGATAGTGTTGTTAAGAAGGTAGTAACTAGGGCCTGTAGGACCTGCCTTGTTGATAGTGTTGTTAAGAAGGTAGTAACTAGGGCCTGTAGGACCTGCCTTGTTGATAGTGTTGTTAAGAAGGTAGTAACTAGGGCCTGTAGGACCTGCCTTGTTGATAGTGTTGTTAAGAAGGTAGTAACTAGGGCCTGTAGGACCTGCCTTGTTGATAGTGTTGTTAAGAAGGTAGAAACTAGAGCCTGTAGGACCTGCCTTGTTGATAGTGCTGTTAAGAAGGTAGAAACTAGGGCCTGTAGGACCTGCCTTGTTGATAGTGTTGTTAAGAAGATAGAAACTAGGGCCTGTAGGACCTGCCTTGTTGATAGTGTTGTTAAGAAGGTAGAAACTAGGGCCTGTAGGACCTGCCTTGTTGATAGTGTTGTTAAGAAGGTAGAGCAGCGCTTTATTATGGACAGACTTCAAGTTTTCGTTGAGGTTTAGGGTTTAGTGAATGATTTGTCCCAAATGCTTTTAGTTTTTGAAATATTTAGGACTAACTTCTTCCTTGCCACCTATTCTGAAACTAACTGTAGCTCTTTGTTAAGTGTTGCTGTCGTTTCAGTTGCTGTAGTAGTTGACGTGTACAGTGTTGAGTCATCAGGGTAGCCTAGTGGTTAGAGCGTTGGACTAGTAACCGGAAGGTTGCAAGTTCAAACCCCCGAGCTGACAAGGTACAAATCTGTCGTTCTGCCCCTGAACAGGCAGTTAACCCACTGTTCCTAGGCCGTCATTGAAAATAAGAATTTGTTCTTAACTGAATTGCCTAGTTAAATAAAGGTACAAATCTAAATCCGCATACATAGACACACTGGCTTTATTTTAAGCCAGTGGCATGTCGTTAGTAAAGATTTAAAAAGTAAGGGGCCTAAACAGCTGCCCTATGGAATTCCTGATTCTACCTGTATTATGTTGGAGAGGCTTCCATTAACCTCTCTGATCTCCCAAACCCGGATCCGGTATCGTGACTACAGCCTCAAGCTCATTACCATAACGCAACGTTAACTATTCATGAAAATCGCAAATGAAATGAAATAAATATGCCATCTCTCAAGCTTAGCCTTTTGTAAACAACACTGTCATCTCAGATTTTCAAAATATGCTTCTCAACCATAGGAAAACAATAATCTGTGTAAAAGTAGCTAGCTAGCGTAGCATTTAGCGTTAGCATTAGCGTTAGCATCCAGCACGCAACATTTCAACAAAAACATAAAAGCCTTCAAATAAAATCATTTACCTTTGAAGAACTTCTTATGTTTTCAATGAGGATACTCTCAGTTAGATAGCAGATGCTCAGTTTTTCCAAAAAGATTATTTGTGTATTAGAAATAGCTCCGTTTTATACATCACATTTGGATACCAAAAAAAAAACGAAAATTCAGTCCTCTCTCCTGGCTCTCTGTGGTCACTAAAGATCCCATGGCCCTTATCGTCAGAGTAGGGATGTTAACCCAAGTGTCCTGACTCTCTGTGGTCACTAAAGATCCCATGGCCCTTATCGTCAGAGTAGGGATGTTAACCCAAGTGTCCTGACTCTCTGTGGTCACTAAAGATCCCATGGCCCTTATCATAAGAGTAGGGATGTTAACCCCGGTGTCCTGGATAAATTCTCAATACCATCACGGTCACATAATCATCCCCAGCATCCGATTGGCTATTTCATCCCCCTCCTCTCCCCAGTAACTATTCCCAAGGTCGTTGCTGTAAATGAGAATGTGTTCTCAGTCAACTTACCTGGTAAAATTGGGCTAAAATAAAAAAAAATCCTACTGCAGCAGGAGACAGAGGGACATATTATACTGTAACACCCCTCCTCCTACTGCAGCAGGAGACAGAGGGACAAATTATACTGTAACACCCCTCCTCCTACTCCAGAAAGAGACAGAGACATATTATACTGTAACACCCCTCCTCATAATGCAGGAGGAGACAGAGACATATTATACTGTAACACCCCTCCTCCTACTGCTGAAGGAGACAGAGGGACATATTATACTGTAACACCCCTCCTCCTACTGCAGAAGGAGACAGAGACAGATTATACTGTAACACCCCTCCTCCTACTGCAGGAGGAGACAGAGGGACATATTATACTGTAACACCCCTCTTCCTACTGCAGGAGACAGAGGGACATATTATACTGTAACACCCCTCCTCCTACTGCAGAAGGAGACAGAGGGACATATTATACTGTAACACCCCTCCTCCTACTGCAGAAGGAGACAGAAAGAACTGTATCCATAATAGAGAGAACACTCTCCTATCCCAACGCCCTAATAAGGGCCTTTCCTCATATGATGCTAAATGTGCCACAGAGTTCGTCATGCAATAAGCCACGCTGATGTCGGAAGAAATCAAATCAAAAGGCGTTTGACTCACAAATAACCCTCCCTGCACCGGAAAGCTAATCGATGCATTTTCTGCATGGCTTATTGATATCCAACGGGGGACGTTCGCAGGCGGTTGGCTAACCAATCCTCTAGTGAAAACTGAAGTGCGTCCCAAATTACACCCTATTCCCTATATAGTGCACTACTTTAGAGCAGGACCCTATGGAACCCTATTCCCTATATAGTGCACTACTTTTGACCAGAGCCCTATGGGCCATTGTCAAATGTAGTGTGCAACAAAGGAATAATAGGCTGTCATTTGGGACCTAACGTCAGGCTCTCTTTTTTCCATCTGAACTAGTGACGGCCCATTAGAGAGGCCAGAGATCCCCTGTGTAACGCACTAGCAACGGTCATCAAAATGGTTCAAATCTATCAGATATCGACTGAACTATAGCATATAAAACATTTTACTGGCACGGAAAAATGATAAATGGAATTCAGGGATTTATTGTCAAATTACACTTTTTTTCTTAGAATGCACTCATACTGTATATACATATTCTAATGTTATCAGGTATTTGTAGTTGTGTTATTCCTTTGCATATATGAATACATTAGCATAACGGGGTAGAACAAACGGGGTAGATATCAATCAAATGTATTTCAATCAATCAAATTTATTTACAAAGCCCTTCTTACATCAGCTGATGTCACAAAGTGCTGTACAGAAACCCAGCCTAAAACCCCAAACAGCAAGCAATGCAGGTGTAGAAGCACGGTGGCTAGGAAAAACTCCCTAGAAAGGCAGGAACCTAGGAAGAAACCTAGAGAGGAACCAGGCTCTGAGGGGTGGCCAGTACTCTTCTGGCTGTGCCGGGTGGAGATTATAACAGAACATGGGTAAGATGTTCAAATGTTCATAAATGACCAGCAGGGTTAAATAATAATACTCACAGTAGTTGTCGAGGGTGCAGCAAGTCAGCACCTCAGGAGTAAATGTCAGTTGGCTTTTCATAGCCGATCATTCAGAGTATCTCTACCGCTCCTGCTGTCTCTCTGTCTTTCTTGTGAATGTTGAGACGGTGAGTTAAATCACAGACGAAGCATTAGTGCTGTTATAGATTGCAACAGAAAGACAATGTATTCCATTGAGCCCATGTCAGCCATTACCAGGGTGTGTTTGACAGGTCATTACAAAACATTTCCACAGTTGTAATATTAACGGGACAAAACAACAGGCACAAGCTAGAGCATGAAAGAGTCACTGTAAAATGAAAGCAATCCATCCAGAGAGATTTTACACCCCTCAAACACAGGAAATAGATGGCTGAAAAAAAGACAATCCTCAGGTGGGAATGGAGCAATTAGTGAACTAGTAATTGTCCATTAGAGAGGCCAGATATCCCCTGTGTAATGCACTATGAGTGAGGCAGAGAGTGGGAGGAGGGCTGTGGGTGTATCACACACAATCTTTATGTGTCTCCTAGAGTGTTTGAGTGGTTTCATGTACCCACAGTGCTGTGGAAGATATAGCATAATGTCTGTTGTGTACAGGCTCATGTTTATATATATATGAGAGAGAGAGAGAGAGAGAGAGAGAGAGAGAGAGAGAGAAAGACAGAGAGAGAGAGAGAGAGACAGAGAGAGATACAGAGAGAGAGACAGAGAGAGAGACAGAGAGAGTCTAACTACCTACATGTCTAACTACCCAGCTTCACTACCGTACACAAATCTAACCACCCATATCATACTACCCTACACATGTCTAACCACCCACAGACTCCTAACCTACACGTATAACCACCCACAATCCACCTACACTACACATGTCTAACCACCCACAGTGTCCTGCCCGATACACATTTAACCATCCACAGTGTCCTACCCCACACATGTCTAACCACCCACAGTGTCCTACCCTACAAATGTCCAACCACCCACAGACACCTACCCTACACATGTCAAGCCACCCACAGACACCTACCCTACACATGTCCAACCACCCACAGCCACCAACACTACACATGTCAAACCACCCACAGCCACCAACACTACACATGTCAAACCACCCACAGCCACCAACACTACACATCTAACCACCCACAGCCACCTACACTACATGTCTAACCACCCACAGTTCTACCCGATAGACGTCTAAGCACCCACAGTTCTACCCGATACACGTCTAACCACCCACAGACCCCCACCCGATACATGTCTAACCACCCACAGCCCCTACCCTACACATCTAACCACCCACACACCTACCCTACACATCTAACCACCCACAGTCACCTACCCTACACATCTAACCACCCACACCACCTACCCTACACATCTAACAACTCACACACCTACCCTACACATCTAACCACCCACACACCTACCCTACACACCTAACCACCCACACACCTACCCTACACATCTAACCACCCACACACCTACCCTACACATCTAACCACCCACACACCTACCCTACACATCTAACCACTCACACACCTACCCTACACATCTAACCACCCACACACCTACCCTACACATCTAACCACCCACACACCTACCCTACACATCTAACCACCCACACATGTTGTTCCTTCTAAATACTTTACACTGAATTCTCCTTTTAAGAAATATATGTATTGCTTGAAGTATCCCTTTAAGCAACATGTAATTGCATTAAGCTGCACATTCACAGAGCCGTCTGCTATCTTTGTAGGGAATGACTTAATCATGTGACTGTGTTGTCCTCCAACTAGAGACTGGGGGCTGATCCACTGTTGTTCATTAAGGGTGCAGATTCACACAACTTCAGGGCTCAGACACATGTATGTACACTCAGACACATGCATGTACACTCAGACACATGCATGTACACTCAGACACATGCATGTACACTCAGACACATGTATGTACACTCAGACACATGCATGTACACTCAGACACAAGCATGTACACTCAGACGCATGTACACTCAGACACAAGCATGTACACTCAGACACATGCATGTACACACACAGATTCACACTACAGACACACTCGCACAAAAACACATGAACAGATGCAAACACACACACTCATGCACACAACCTTCAGGCTCTGTGGATAATGGGGGGGGGTCGTTAGGGGGGGTCGTGGCCCTGTCCGACAATACCCTCGGACAGGGCAAACTAGGCAGGATATAACCCCACCCACTTTGTCAAAGCACAGCCCCCACACCACTAGAGGGATATCAACAGACCACCAACTTATTACCCTGAGACAAGGCCGAGTATAGCCCATGAAGATCTCTTCCACCGCACAAACCCGAGGGAGCGCAAAACCGGACAGGCAGATCACGTAAGTAACAACCCACTCAAGTTACGCACCCCTCCTAGGGACGGCATGGAAGACCACTAGTAAGCCAGGTGACCCAGCCCCTGTAATAGGGCAGAGAAGCCCAGTGGAGAGAAAGGAGCCGGCCAAGCAGAGACAGCAAGGGCGGTTCACCTTCGCTCCCCTGGGCCAGACTACACTCAATCATAGGACCTAATGAAGAGACGAGTCTTCAGTAAAGACATAAAAGTCAAGACTGAGCCTGTTTCTCTCACATGGATAGAATGTTGCTCTATAGGAGAAAACCCTGCCTCCAGCTGTTTGCTTAGAAATTCTAGCGCCATTTCCGTTTTCTGAAAGCTCTTTTCTGTACTCCAGCGAGCACATTTCTTGTGACAAATGTTTTTTTGTTTATAGGGGTGAGACTGCATCTAGGATATTATGCAAAGGTTACATTTAGTTCCTCAGTTTGGTGCTTAACTGATTTTTGTCCTCTGACGTCCTT
Source organism: Oncorhynchus mykiss (assembly GCF_057628025.1). Classification (NCBI taxonomy): domain Eukaryota; kingdom Metazoa; phylum Chordata; class Actinopteri; order Salmoniformes; family Salmonidae; genus Oncorhynchus; species Oncorhynchus mykiss. The sequence goes on along the minus strand of NC_143048.1, from coordinate 50,851,567 downwards.
GGGTAGGTGGAGGGAGACTGGAAGGGCATCTAGGAATCTTTTGTTTGTCTGAGAATTTATAGCACAACTTTTTATGATCCTTGGTTGAGGTCAGAGCAGATTATTTATACTACTGTACCAGACTGATGCAGAATATTACTGTACCAGACTGATGCAGAATACTACTGTACCACACGGATGCAGAATACTACTGTACCAAACTGATGATGCAGAATACTACTGTACCAGACTGATGATGCAGAATACTACTGTACCAGACTGATGCAGAATACTACTGTACCACACTGATGATGCAGAATACTACTGTACCAGACTGATGCAGAATACTACTGTACCAGACTGATGCAGAATACTACTGTACCAGACTGATGCAGAATACTACTGTACCACACGGATGCAGAATACTACTGTACCAGACTGATGCAGAATACTACTGTACCACACGGATGCAGAATACTACTGTACCAGACTGATGATGCAGAATACTACTGTACCAGACTGATGCAGAATACTACTGTACCAGACTGATGCAGAATACTACTGTACCACACGGATGCAGAATACTACTGTACCAGACTGATGATGCAGAATACTACTGTACCAGACTGATGATGCAGAATACTACTGTACCACACGGATGCAGAATACTACTGTACCAGACTGATGCAGAATACTACTGTACCAGACTGATGATGCAGAATACTACTGTACCAGACTGATGACGCAGAATACTACTGTACCAGACTGATGATGCAGAATACTACTGTACCAGACTGATGGAGAATACTACTGTACCAGACTGATGCAGAATACTACTGTACCACACTGATGCAGAATACTACTGTACCAGACTGATGCAGAATACTACTGTACCAGACTGATGCAGAATACTACTGTACCACACTGATGCAGAATACTACTGTACCAGACTGATGCAGAATACTACTGTACCAGACTGATGCAGAATACTACTGTACCAGACTGATGATGCAGAATACTACTGTACCAGACTGATGCAGAATACTACTGTACCAAACTGATGATGCAGAATACTACTGTACCAGACTGATGCAGAATACTACTGTACCAAACTGATGATGCAGAATACTACTGTACCACACTGATGCAGAATACTACTGTACCAGACTGATGCAGAATACTACTGTACCAGACTGATGCAGAATACTACTGTACCACACTGATGCAGAATACTACTGTACCAGACTGATGCAGAATACTACTGTACCAGACTGATGCAGAATACTACTGTACCAGACTGATGCAGAATACTACTGTACCAGACTGATGATGCAGAATACTACTGTACCAGACTGATGCAGAATACTACTGTACCAGACTGATGATGTAGAATACTACTGTACCAAACTGTCTGCAGTGCTGCTTATGCATGTAATGCTTTTCATAACAATTATGTAAAACTATGAGGTGTTTACATTTGGACTTAAATTTATATTGTAGTCATTTTGCAGACACTCTACTGTTTAAATATAAATTGTAGTCATTTAGCAGACACTCTACTGTTTAAATATACATTGTTGTCATTTTGCAGACACTCTACTGTTTAAATATACATTGTTGTCATTTTGCAGACACTCTACTGTTTAAATATACATTGTTGTCATTTAGCAGACAGCCAGTCATTCAGTCAGCCAGTCATTCAGCCAGCCAGCCAGTCAGTCAGCCAGTCAGAGTCAGTCATTCAGCCAGCCAGTCATTCAGCCAGCCAGTCAGTCATTCAGCCAGCCAGAGTCAGTCATTCAGCCAGCCAGCCAGCGTCAGTCATTCAACCAGCCAGCCAGTCATTCAGCCAGTCAGCCAGCCAGCCAGTCAGTCAGTTAGTCAGACAGTTAGTCAGTCAGTCAGTCAGCCAGTCAGCCAGTTAGTCAGTCAGTCAGTCAGTCAGCCAGTTAGTCAGTCAGCCAGTTAGTCAGTCAGTCAGTTAGTCAGTCAGTCAGCCAGTTAGTCAGCCAGTTAGTCAGCCAGTTAGTCAGTCAGTCAGCCAGTTAGACAGTCAGTCAGTCAGCCAGTCAGCCCGTAAGTCAGTCAGCCAGTAAGCCAGTTAGTCAGCCAGTTAGTCAGTCAGTCAGCCAGTTAGTCAGTCAGTCAGCCAGCCAGTTAGTCAGTCAGTCAGACAGTTAGTCAGTCAGTCAGTCAGTCAGCCAGTTAGTCAGTCAGTCAGCCAGTTAGACAGTCAGTCAGTCAGCCAGTCAGCCCGTTAGTCAGTCAGCCAGTAAGCCAGTTAGTCAGCCAGTTAGTCAGTCAGTCAGCCAGTTAGTCAGTCAGTCAGCCAGCCAGTTAGTCAGTCAGTCAGACAGTTAGTCAGTCAGTCAGCCAGCCAGTTAGTCAGCCAGTTAGTCAGTCAGTCAGCCAGTTAGTCAGTCAGTCAGCCAGTTAGTCAGTCAGTCAGTCAGACAGTCAGTCAGTCAGTCAGTTAGTCAGTCAGCCAGTCATTCAGCCAGCCAGCCAGTCAGTCAGTCAGCCAGTCAGAGTCAGTCATTCAGCCAGTCAGCCAGTTAGTCAGTCTGTCAGTCAGCCAGCAGGTTAGTCAGTCAGTCAGCCAGTTAGTCAGTCAGTCAGCCAGCCAGTTAGTTGGTTAGTCAGTCAGTCAGTCAGCCAGTTAGTCAGCCAGTCAGCCAGTTAGTCAGTCAGCCAGTTAGTCAGTCAGTCAGCCATCCAGTTAGTTGGTTAGTCAGTCAGTCAGTCAGCCAGTTAGTCAGCCAGTTAGTCAGTCAGTCAGCCAGTCAGTCAGTCAGTCAGCCAGTTAGTCAGCCAGTCAGCCAGCCAGTTAGTCAGTCAGCCAGTCAGTCAGCCAGTCAGTCAGTCAGCCAGTTAGTCAGTCAGTCAGCCAGCCAGTTAGTCAGTCAGCCAGTCAGTCAGTCAGCCAGTTAGTCAGCCAGTCAGTCAGTCAGCCAGCCAGTTAGTCAGCCAGTTAGTCAGTCAGTCAGCCAGCCAGTTAGTCAGCCAGTTAGTCAGTCAGCCAGTTAGTCAGCCAGTTAGTCAGCCAGTTAGTCAGTCAGTCAGTCAGTCAGCCAGTTAGTCAGTCAGTCAGTCAGTCAGCCAGTTAGTCAGTCGGTCAGTCAGTCAGCCAGTTAGTCAGTCAGTCAGTCAGCCAGCCAGTTAGTCAGTTAGTCAGTCAGTCAGCCAGCCAGTTAGTCAGCCAGTTAGTCAGTCAGCCAGTTAGTCAGCCAGTTAGTCAGTCAGTCAGTCAGTCAGCCAGTTAGTCAGTCAGTCAGTCAGCCAGCCAGTTAGTCAGTCAGTCAGTCAGTCAGTCAGCCAGCCAGTCAGTCAGTCAGTCAGTCAGCCAGCCAGTTAGTCAGTCAGTCAGTCAGCCAGCCAGTTAGTCAGTTAGTCAGTCAGTCAGCCAGCCAGTTAGTCAGCCAGTTAGTCAGTCAGCCAGTTAGTCAGCCAGTTAGTCAGTCAGTCAGTCAGTCAGCCAGTTAGTCAGTCAGTCAGTCAGCCAGCCAGTTAGTCAGTCAGTCAGTCAGTCAGCCAGCCAGTCAGTCAGTCAGTCAGTCAGCCAGTCAGCCAGCCAGTTAGTCAGTTAGTCAGTCAGTCAGCCAGTTAGTCAGTCAGTCAGTCAGTCAGTCAGCCAGTTAGTCAGTCAGTTAGTCAGTCAGTCAGTTAGTCAGCCAGTTAGTCAGTCAGTCAGTCAGCCAGCCAGTTAGTCAGTTAGTCAGTCAGTCAGTTAGTCAGCCAGTTAGTCAGTCAGTTAGTCAGTCAGCCAGTCAGTCAGCCAGCCAGTTAGTCAGCCAGTTAGTCAGTTAGTCAGTCAGTCAGCCAGTCAGTCAGCCAGCCAGTTAGTCAGCCAGTTAGTCAGTTAGTCAGTCAGTCAGTCAGTCAGTCAGCCAGTTAGTCAGCCAGTTAGTCAGCCAGTTAGTCAGTCAGTCAGCCAGTTAGTCAGTCAGTCAGTCAGTCAGCCAGTTAGTCAGCCAGTTAGTCAGCCAGTTAGTCAGTCAGTCAGCCAGTTAGTCAGTCAGTCAGTCAGTCAGTCAGTCAGCCAGCCAGTTAGTCAGCCAGTTAGTCAGCCAGTCAGCCAGTTAGTCAGTCAGTCAGTCAGTCAGCCAGCCAGTCAGTCAGCCAGTTAGTCAGTCAGCCAGTTAGTCAGTCAGTCAGTCAGTCAGTCAGTCAGCCAGCCAGTTAGTCAGCCAGTTAGTCAGTCAGTCAGCCAGTTAGTCAGTCAGTCAGTCAGTCAGTCAGCCAGCCAGTTAGTCAGTCAGTTAGTCAGTCAGTCAGCCAGCCAGTTAGTTAGTCAGTCAGTCAGTCAGTCAGTCAGTCAGTCAGCCAGTTAGTCAGCCAGTTAGTCAGCCAGTTAGTCAGTCAGTCAGTCAGTTAGTCAGTCAGTTAGTCAGCCAGTCAGCCAGCCAGTTAGTCAGTTAGTCAGCCAGTCACTTTTCTCTTCTTCTACATGGTATTCTTATCATTGTCAAAGCATCATACTTGTAATTCATCATGCAGTACCAACAGCAACACTAGATTGCCACACAGTGCTTAAGCAATATTGATATGTTAAGGACTATGAATCAACTCCTCTGTGCCAACCTAGCAAATGCTAATTTGGAGTTTTGACATCATCATCATTATCTCTCTGTGTTCCATAGGTGAGTGATTCCTCTGGCTCCAATTAGGATCTACAGTGTTATACGGTAATATAATGGCCCTCCTTTACCGCGTTATTCATTCAGACTACACACGCACGCATCACACACACACAGACACCAGCTCATAGCCCTCCAGTTTCAGTGTTATCGGTACACACAACCATACTGATGATACACATCAACGCTCCCATCTGTTTCTGAACAATATCTTTATTTTATGTGAGCTGGTATACGTAGTGGAGTGTTTATACAGCTACATTTTGTTGGTTTTATTGCACAAGCTTAATATGTATGGGATTATGGTAGATTTTGTGAGGTAGCTGAATAACATTTCTGTTTGGCTGTATTCTCCCTTGTATTCATTGTGAGCACAAATGTGTCTCAGTTCCTTTATCAAACTCTCTGTACTGCTTTAGGTCACACACATTGCTGTGGTTCTATGGGAATAAAACTTGACTGTTGTGTAAAACCCTCAAGCCGTGTTCACTTAAAGTTTATATTTATTTTCTGTTCGTGCTCGACAGGCTGGCCTGAATAAGCAGCGTTAGGTTACACTTTTCAATTGTGTAGAGTCAGCCATATGATGCAGTATTTCCCAAGAGAAACGTGATCCAGGCTACATTGGTAGTTTTATGCCTGTAGGCTACAATCGGATACGTTATATATACCTCGCCCATGTAGGTTAATATATACTTTAAAATGATGGTTGAGAAAACACAGAATGCATTATCATCTAACTTTATTTATTTACGAGTTAAAGTTTAAACTACATTTTTGTTTAGTTTACGTTGAGTGTAGTTTTATCTCATTTACAACCAAGACACACATACAGTAGTTTCTAATATTTGGCAAGGCAAACAAAACGCGTCCCAAACCTCACCAGCAGGAGTCTCACAGTCACGGGTCATTTTGGTGAGGGGCTCTGGAGAGAATGTTGATGAGAAAAGAACATATCTACGGCGGAAGTACCGGGAAAGTGGGAGGGAAAAAAGTTTCGACAACTCTAGATTGCGAATAACACCGGTATAGCATGATGAAAACAAACTTCTGTTAGGTAAATACTTATGATCGGAAAATAACTTTTAAAATAGTTTATTGTGCGGGACACATAGTCTTACTTTCGAGTTCACAATGGGACTCCCAACTCTGGAGTTTAGCGATTCTTTTCTGGATAGCCCTGATTTCAGAGAACGGCTAAAATATCATGAAATAGAGTTGGACCGAACAAACAAATTCATCAAAGAACTGATCAAAGACGGGAATATGTTGATAACGGCGCTAAAGAGTAAGTAGCGTTCTCATCCTCTTCATCGTGATCATCTTCAAATGTCTAACTTCAAACTGTGTTGCATTGCTTCAGATGAAAATGTTACTTGAATATCTAGATTGTGTGTTATCACATTTTGGAACAAAGCGTTTTTGTGTGATAGGTTAAAGATACCCCAATATACTATTATTAAAGTGTAGCTTAATGGTTTGTCACGTATCCTCACCATCCAATCGGCGTCGAGTATCCCCTTTGAACCCGTGGACGTTTATGGCACGGGAATCTTTACGCCGCTGAAGTGGAAAATTACACTTTTACTACGCGCCCCTGTCAGGCAACGATGCTAAGTGGACATCTGTTCTTGGTATTTTACACGTTCTCCTTTTCCTTTCTATAATCGTCTTTTATCCATGAATACAATTACATAGGATTTTACCATTTCAAGTTTGATTTTTAAAAAAAAGTAAAGACTGAAAAAGATTGAATTCCCGAGAGAAAGAGAGAGAGAGAGAGAGAGAGAGAGAGCAATCAGACCCATTACAGGAGATAATGCTTGGGGGTAAGGGCCTCTCCAGCCTCCCAGGCCTCTTTTTTTATTTATTTATTTTGTAACCTTTATTTAACTAGACAAGTCAGTTTAAGAACAAATTCTTATTTACAAAGACGGGCTACACCAGACAAACACGGACGACGCTGGGCCAATTGTCCCTATGGGACTCCCAATCACAGCCGGTTGTGATACAGCCTGGAATTGAACCAAGGTGTCTGTAGTGACGCCTCAAGCCCTGAGAGGCAGTGCCTCAGACCGCTGCCCCTCTCGGGAGCCCTCTTCAATCACTACAGAAGAAAGGAATAAGAATGGTTGCAGTATGGAGCCATATTCGCCATGTGTTAGCAGCTATGACAACGTGTTAATACCTATGAGTTAGCAGAGTGTGGGAATATATCTTTGTTAAGTGCCCTTTTAAAATAGTTTAGATACATTAGGGTAGTAGTTTATTACCCCTCCGTACTCTGCAAAACAAGCCGATAACCAATACTCACTGGTGACTCAGTTGAGTATGTTCTACTGTAATTCAACACTGTAGCCATATTATCCTTATATTCAATACCACGGTGGAAAAAAGACAGATGAACATACAGACAGACTACAGTGGAAGGTTACTGTTTCTATTCAGTCCCTTGTTTTATCTGAGTTGTACGACTCCAGGGCCTTTTGGAACAGCAACACGATCAACACTATCCTTTTCCCTCTTTCAGCACATACTGAAGGATTCCCAGTGAAGACAAAGGAATCTAACCGCTAGTTGTTTGGCCCTCTTGTTTAAGCAGTAAGCAGAAATATAGTCCTTGTTTAGATGGTAACGTGACTACCCACCATAAGGAGACCTAATGCCCCAATGGTGTTTTTAAAGCAGTCACACAACATGGCTGTTTAAAGGAGCCTACTGCGGTCCTTATTTTACCGTCTCTCAGTGGTTTCAATGTGGTGGTGCAGTCAGAATATCTTATCTGGATGTCTCTTATCGCCTTGACTCTTAACTCGCTATTCATATCTCGCCCTTAATGGAGAACTCTTGCTGTATGTGAAACTACACCTAAACGCTATGTGAAACTATACCTAAAGGCTATGTGAAACTACACCTAAACGCTATGTGAAACTACACCTAAACGCTATGTGAAACTACACCTAAACGCTATGTGAAACTACACCTAAACACTATGTGAAACTATACCTAAAGGCTATGTGAAACTACACCTAAACGCTATGTGAAACTACACCTAAACACTATGTGAAACTACACCTAAACACTATGTGAAACTACACCTAAACACTATGTGAAACTACACCTAAACACTATGTGAAACTACACCTAAACACTATGTGAAACTACACCTAAACGCTATGTGAAACTACACCTAAACGCTATGTGAAACTACACCTAAACACTATGTGAAACTACACCTAAACACTATGTGAAACTACACCTAAACACTATGTGAAACTACACCTAAACGCTATGTGAAACTACACCTAAATGCTATGTGAAACTATACCTAAAGGCTATGTGAAACTACACCTAAACACTATGTGAAACTACACCTAAACGCTATGTGAAACTACACCTAAACGCTATGTGAAACTATACCTAAAGGCTATGTGAAACTACACCTAAACACTATGTGAAACTATACCTAAACGCTATGTGAAACTACACCTAAACACTATGTGAAACTACACCTAAACACTATGTGAAACTATACCTAAAGGCTATGTGAAACTACACCTAAACGCTATGTGAAACTACACCTAAACGCTATGTGAAACTACACCTAAACGCTATGTGAAACTACACCTAAACACTATGTGAAACTATACCTAAAGGCTATGTGAAACTATACCTAAAGGCTATGTGAAACTACACCTAAACGCTATGTGAAACTACACCTAAACGCTATGTGAAACTACACCGAAACGCTATGTGAAACTACACCTAAACGCTATGTGAAACTACACCTAAACGCTATGTGAAACTACACCTAAACGCTATGTGAAACTACACCTAAACGCTATGTGAGATTACACACTTCTTACACACTTCACCATATTGGGTGTATTTCAATATGCATGGCTACCGTGATCCAAGCTACCATGAGTCCAAATCAAAGTTTACGAAACGGAGCGGCACTTCTCAGATTCGTATTCCCGCTTGTACACATTCCGAAGCATTCACCAATGCAAGCTTCGATGGAAAGTATGTACGGAAACCAACCACGTAAAAAAAACAACGCAACATTTATTGAAATCAATGGCAGAGATTATTTGGGCTGCAGCGAGAGAAAATGAACTCATGACTTCAGGAATGAAATGTTGCCCTTGCACAGCCCTTTTACCTGTAATACATACTGTGTTATTTTGGTTTACCTGCCTACAATACCCACTGAAGTGTGCGTAGATCACAACTCCATAGTAAGTCAATAGGGCTAACTGGATAACTAGCTAGCCAGGAATAATTGACAGCTAGTCATCTACCTTTCATTACATTAGTTTTAGGTCGTTTTTGCCTGTTAAACTAGCTAACTCGCTATATTATTACTAGACTAATTGTTCATTTGTAGTATAGCTAGTAACATATTATATTGGCATATTTTGACAGGGTTGACAGAGTGCTTGAAGGCTGTGTAGTAGACCAAATAGAATACAAGCACTATGTACATGCTTTTAGGGCCCATAATGCAATTCTACCGAAAATGGTCGTATCTTCACAACATTTTCAGATTTTAATAAAATGGCAGAGAATATGCAGCCGAAGTCCGACGAGAGTGGATACAAATGAACTGCTTTAACTAATTAGTCCGACGAGAGTGGATACAAATGAACTGCTTTAACTAATTAGTCCGACGAGAGTGGATACAAATGAACTGCTTTAACTAATTAGTCCGACGAGAGTGGATACAAATGAACTGCTTTAACTAATTAGAACAAATGTTAAGAAAATGTTGAGCAATGTATAAAGTAATGACTTTTCAAATGTACACGTTATGTTGGCTGACAATTTGTTAGCTACGCTATCCTTACGAACCACATGTCATTACAGCAGTTTCTAAAATCCTGTTCTTGCTTTGTTATTATGGGTTATTGTGTGTAGATTGATGAGGGGGGAAAAATGATTTAATGTGTTTTAGAATAAGGCTGTAACGTAAAACTAAATGTGGAAAAAAGTCAAGGGGTCTGAACACTTTCCGAAGGAACGGTATATGCTCAGGTGTAGGGCTTTATGGGAGTTGAAGATGGCTGCCGGTCTCTGCAAGCGTCAGTTAGGGTTATTATGAGCCCTAGGAGTTAGTCAGACTGATATTTAGTCTTTATATTCATTTGAGCGGTGAAGCATGGTGCTCCAGCATCTCGTTGAATGATTTGTATATATTTTTATATACCTGCACCTGCTCCAAGAACCTTAATATAAAAAACATGCAGTGGATCTTCTGCTTCCTGCCTCTTCCTGCCTCTTCCTGCCTCTTCCTGCCTCTTCCTGCCTCTTCCTGCCTCTTCCTGCCTCTTCCTGCCTCTTCCTGCCTCTTCCTGCTCACCAACACCAGCCAGACAGCTCCAACCAACTAGAGAAAGTATGGTGCATACCATCCAGCCTTACACAGTGGAACTACGATGTTTCAGGAGTAGAATTAGGATAAATGCATGTTCTAGTTTATAGTGTCTACCAAGCCATTTAGATTCAAATCGAAGTGAGGTCTGTGTGTCCCTCCACAGTCTGTTTCTCTGTGGTGATCTTTGTGTATCATGTCATTAACTTGTCTTGTAGACTACTAATGCAACGCCAACGTATTATGGTAGTACATCCGACTTGTGCTTAGAAACTCAACAGTATGCCCTGTAGAGAGTACGTTGCTGACGGTACTGAACCAATAGCAGTGAACCTCCTCTTACTCCATCTACCATCGTTGTTGTCATCAGTCTCTCTTGTTAACCCTTTATTATTTTATTTATAGCCTGGCCGTTTTAAATACTAACAACGTATTATGGTCACTCCCAGTCTTCTAGATTACTAACATTGTGTTCTAGTCACTCCCAGTCTTCTAGATTACTAACATTGTGTTCTAGTCACTCCCAGTCTTCTAGATTACTAATGTGTTCTAGTCACTCCCAGTCTTCTAGATTACTAACATTGTGTTCTAGTCACTCCCAGTCTTCTAGATTACTAACATCGTGTTCTAGTCACTCCCAGTCTTCTAGATTACTAACATCGTGTTCTAGTCACTCCCAGTCTTCTAGATTACTAATGTGTTCTAGTCACTCCCAGTCTTCTAGATTACTAATGTGTTCTAGAGTCACTCCCAGTCTTCTAGATTACTAACATCGTGTTCTAGTCACTCCCAGTCTTCTAGATTACTAACATCGTGTTCTAGTCACTCCCAGTCTTCTAGATTACTAATGTGTTCTAGTCACTCCCAGTCTTCTAGATTACTAACATCGTGTTCTAGTCACTCCCAGTCTTCTAGATTACTAACATTGTGTTCTAGTCACTCCCAGTCTTCTAGATTACTAATGTGTTCTAGTCACTCCCAGTCTTCTAGATTACTAACATTGTGTTCTAGTCACTCCCAGTCTTCTAGATTACTAATGTGTTCTAGTCACTCCCAGTCTTCTAGATTACTAACATTGTGTTCTAGAGTCACTCCCAGTCTTCTAGATTACTAACATCGTGTTCTAGTCACTCCCAGTCTTCTAGATTACTAACATTGTGTTCTAGTCACTCCCAGTCTTCTAGATTACTAATGTGTTCTAGTCACTCCCAGTCTTCTAGATTACTAACATTGTGTTCTAGTCACTCCCAGTCTTCTAGATTACTAACATTGTGTTCTAGTCACTCCCAGTCTTCTAGATTACTAACATCGTGTTCTAGTCACTCCCAGTCTTCTAGATTACTAATGTGTTCTAGTCACTCCCAGTCTTCTAGATTACTAATGTGTTCTAGAGTCACTCCCAGTCTTCTAGATTACTAACATCGTGTTCTAGTCACTCCCAGTCTTCTAGATTACTAACATCGTGTTCTAGTCACTCCCAGTCTTCTAGATTACTAATGTGTTCTAGTCACTCCCAGTCTTCTAGATTACTAACATCGTGTTCTAGTCACTCCCAGTCTTCTAGATTACTAACATTGTGTTCTAGTCACTCCCAGTCTTCTAGATTACTAATGTGTTCTAGTCACTCCCAGTCTTCTAGATTACTAACATTGTGTTCTAGTCACTCCCAGTCTTCTAGATTACTAACATCGTGTTCTAGTCACTCCCAGTCTTCTAGATTACTAACATTGTGTTCTAGTCACTCCCAGTCTTCTAGATTACTAACATTGTGTTCTAGTCACTCCCAGTCTTCTAGACTACTAACATTGTGTTCTAGTCACTCCCAGTCTTCTAGATTACTAACATCGTGTTCTAGTCACTCCCAGTCTTCTAGATTACTAACATTGTGTTCTAGTCACTCCCAGTCTTCTAGATTACTAACATCGTGTTCTAGTCACTCCCAATCTTCTAGACTACTAACATTGTGTTCTAGTCACTCCCAGTCTTCTAGATTACTAATGTGTTCTAGTCACTCCCAGTCTTCTAGATTACTAATGTGTTCTAGTCACTCCCAGTCTTCTAGATTACTAACATCGTGTTCTAGTCACTCCCAGTCTTCTAGATTACTAACAATGTGTTCTAGTCACTCCCAGTCTTCTAGACTACTAACAACGTGTTCTAGTCACGCCCAGTTTTCTAGATTACTGACAACGTGTCCTAGTCACTCCCAGTCCTCTAGATTACTAACAACATGTTCTAGAGTCACTCCCAGTCTTCTAGACTACTAACAACGTGTTCTAGTCACTCCCAGTTCTCTAGATCAGGGGTTCCTATTTGTGATTGTTGATACCGATCTAAAACAACACATAAATCTGCGATGCTTTAGGCTAGAAACAAGCGGTAAAATACCAGACGAAGACGCATCTCTGATGCGCCTGGAAGTATCTTTGGTTTGTCTCTTTGACATTCAGCAGCTGAGCTCAAACCTTCTAAATTAGAGGAGAAATTGGACTGTGCTTGGGAAGTAATCTAACACAATGTGTGGCTGTCGCTATTAATTCATCTATTCACTTTCTGTAAAAAAGGATAATTACATTGTGGGTTCATATACATTATCATAATACAACATATATGTAAAAAAGGATAATTACATTGTGGGTTCATATACATTATCATAATAAAACATATATGTAAAAAAGGATTTGCATAATTACATTGTGGGTTCATATACATTATCATAATACAACATATTGGGTAGCAGAATAACTTTGGGTAAATTGGGGCTAGATTGATGATTATGATTACTATGATGATGATGATGATTATTATCATTAAATAGCCTACCTAAACCTATGTAGATATTCCATAACAAATCCCTTCAAATCCTTTTTCCCAGCGACAATAGTAATTTACAACATGAACAATGTCTACACTGTATTTCTGATCAATTTGATGTTATTTTAATGGACAAAAACAAGGAATTGTCTAAGTGGACCCAAACGTTTGAACGGTAGTGTACATTTGGGGATCTGATCGTATTTCTGATTGGCTTCACACATCACCTGAGGAGCTTCTCAAAGTAATGTTTTCTTCACCTCATACAGCAAGCAAGAACAGTTTGTTTTTACATCCATTGAGAATGACAGTAATTCTTCTATGGATTTGAAAAATCTTTCCATCTTTCTCCCTTTCGATAGCCACTCAGCGTGAAATGGAACAATGTCATGCTCTGATCCAGTGGAAACGTCATAAAATAGGCCTACCTGATTACGTCTAATTAGTGCTTGACTTGGACTGAAATAGGTTCCGGTACTCATTTTGGTTGCTGGTACTGTTTATATTTAGCTGCAGGAGCTCTACAATACTTTAGAGATAATATCCTATAAAGAGGAACAGGAGCTCTACAATACTTTAGAGATAATATCCTATAAAGAGGAACAGGAGCTCTACAATAATTTAGATATAATATCCTATAAGAGGAACAGGAGCTCTACAATACTTTAGAGATAATATCCTATAAGAGGAACAGGAGCTCTACAATACTTTAGATATAATATCCTATAAGAGGAACAGGAGCTCTACAATACTTTAGAGATAATATCCTATAAGAGGAACAGGAGCTATACAATACTTTAGATATAATATCCCATAAGAGGAACAGGAGCTCTACAATACTTTAGAGATAATATCCTATAAGAGGAACAGGAGCTCTACAATACTTTAGATATAATATCCTATAAGAGGAACAGGAGCTCTACAATACTTTAGAGATAATATCCTATAAGAGGAACAGGAGCTCTACAATACTTTAGATATAATATCCTATAAGAGGAACAGGAGCTCTACAATACTTTAGAGATAATATCCTATAAAGAGGAACAGGAGCTCTACAATACTTTAGAGATAATATTATATAAAGAGGACCAGGAGCTCTACAATACTTTAGAGATAATATCATATAAAGAGTAACAGGAGCTCTACAATACTTTAGAGATAATATCCTATAAAGAGGAACAGGAGCTCTACAATACTTTAGAGATAATATCCTATAAAGAGGAACAGGAGCTCTACAATACTTTAGAGATAATATTCTATAAGAGGAACAGGAGCTCTACAATACTTTCGAGATAATATCCTATAAAGAGGAACAGGAGCTCTACAATAATTTAGAGATAATATCCTATAAAGAGGAACAGGAGCTCTACAATACTTTAGAGATAATATTCTATAAAGAGGAACAGGAGCTCTACAATACTTTAGAGATAATATTCTATAAGAGGAACAGGAGCTCTACAATACTTTAGAGATAATATTCTATAAAGAGGAACAGGAGCTCTACAATACTTTAGAGATAATATTCTATAAAGAGGAACAGGAGCTCTACAATACTTTAGAGATAATATCCTATAAAGAGGAACAGGAGCTCTACAATACTTTAGATATAATATCCTATAAGAGGAACAGGAGCTCTACAATACTTTAGAGATAATATCCTATAAGAGGAACAGGAGCTCTACAATACTTTAGAGATACTATTCTATAAGAGGAACAGGAGCTCTACAATACTTTAGAGATAATATCATATAAAGAGGTACAGGAGCTCTACAATACTTTAGAGATAATATTCTATAAAGAGGAACAGGAGCTCTACAATACTTTAGAGATAATATCCTATAAAGAGGAACAGGAGCTCTACAATACTTTAGATATAATATCCTATAAGAGGAACAGGAGCTCCACAATACTTTAGATATAATATCCTATAAGAGGAACAGGAGCTCTACAATACTTTAGATATAATATCCTATAAGAGTAACAGGAGCTCTACAATACTTTAGATATAATATCCTATAAAGAGGAACAGGAGCTCTACAATACTTTAGATATAATATCCTATAAAGAGGAACAGGAGCTCTACAATACTTTAGATATAATATCCTATAAGAGGAACAGGAGCTCTACAATACTTTAGAGATAATATTCTATAAAGAGGAACAGGAGCTCTACAATACTTTTAGAGATAATATCCTATAAAGAGGAACAGGAGCTCTACAATACTTTAGATATAATATCCTATAAGAGGAACAGGAGCTCTACAATACTTTAGAGATAATATCCTATAAAGAGTAACAGGAGCTCTACAATACTTTAGATATAATATCCTATAAGAGGAACAGGAGCTCTACAATACTTTAGAGATAATATTCTATAAGAGGAACAGGAGCTCTACAATACTTTAGAGATAATATCCTATAAAGAGGAACAGGAGCTCCACAATACTTTAGAGATAATATCCTATAAAGAGGAACAGGAGCTCTACAATACTTTAGAGATAATATCCTATAAAGAGGAACAGGAGCTCTACAATACTTTAGATATAATATTCTATAAGAGGAACAGGAGCTCTACAATACTTTAGATATAATATCCTATAAGAGGAACAGGAGCTCCACAATACTTTAGATATAATATCCTATAAAGAGGAACAGGAGTTGAAGCAGTAGAACATTTTGAGGTACCGGTACTCTTCTCCAGTGAGCTCCTGCCCAAGTCAACCACTGCTTCTTATCCCTTGATCAAAGAGCCTACAGCTGTGTCTGTCCTGATCTCACTGGAGCAGGAATACAATGTATGATTCAATGTTGCAGGTTTGCTAGAGCAAGGTTCAGGTCAGACCCCGTTGATACAATGTTGCAGGTTTGCTAGAGCAAGCTTCAGGTCAGACCCCGTTGATACAATGTTGCAGGTTTGCTAGAGCAAGCTTCAGGTCAGACCCCGTTGATACAATGTTGCAGGTTTGCTAGAGCAAGGTTCAGGTCAGACCCCGTTGATACAATGTTGCATGTTTGCTAGAGCAAGCTTCAGGTCAGACCCCGTTGATACAATGTTGCATGTTTGCTAGAGCAAGCTTCAGGTCAGACCCCGTTGATACAATGTTGCAGGTTTGCTAGAGCAAGCTTCAGGTCAGACCCCGTTGATACAATGTTGCAGGTTTGCTAGAGCAAGCTTCAGGTCAGACCCCGTTGATACAATGTTGCAGGTTTGCTAGAGCAAGCTTCAGGTCAGACCCCGTTGATACAATGTTGCAGGTTTGCTAGAGCAAGCTTCAGGTCAGACCCCGTTGATACAATGATTCAAATTGGTTGCAGACAGGCCATGTGCAGCCAATGTGATTTAGATGATATTTATTTTAATCAGGATAGTTTCTACCTGCAGGCTGCAATCTTTTTATTTGTTGGCTTTATATCGGCTATTTTTACATATCTGGCAATAGAAGTGACTTATCATTTTCATTTAGATTTGGATAGAATTTTGATTAACTACATGACAATGATTGTGCGATATGAAGACATTCCTATAAATGTAATTAAACTGTTTCAGGAACATTTGCATATGAAAACCATAACTGGCACGCAGATTTACATCGGTAATAGGCTGCCATTTGGGAAGCATTATATAACTAGGAGTTGGAAGTAGCAGGGTGTGTGCTGATTGACACGTCTCAACCTGCTTCAGACTCAGTTAGTCAACAGGAGGGAATCAGGACAGAAACACTGAGCTAGTCGCACTATGTGTGGTCATTGTGAAGAACTAGCCTGAAAAAATGGTTGAGCTATAAAGTGTGCTTGTCTGTCTCGGTTTGTGTGGTCGTTGTGAAATGTAAAAACATGCTTGGGCTACAGTAGACTTACATCTGTATTTACAGTTGAGCTACAATGTCTAGGCCTGTCATATGCTCTATTCAGGGTTACAGCTCTGTCTGTGGTAACTGTTTGTCTGATTCAGGAAGAGCCGATCGTCAGCCCTCTTTTTCTTTTTTTTCAGGGTCGTGAGTTTCTAGCTGATGGAATGTATTGGAATGTGGTCGCCCTGGAGACAGACACACTCTGTACCCAGGGGGCTGTTGGTCATGTGGTCGCCCTGGAGACAGACACACTCTGTACCCAGGGGGCTGTTGGTCATGTGGTCGCACTGGAGACAGACACACTCTGTGTGGTATGGTGGTGGTAGTGTGGTGTGTTGGTGTGGTGGTTTATTGTGGTGGTGTGGTGTGGAGTGGTGGTGTGTTGTGGTAGTGTGTTGTGGTGGTGTATTGGTGTGGTGGGGTAGTGTGGTGGAGTGGTAGTGTGGTAGTGTGGTGGTGTGTTGTGGTGGTGTGGTGTGGTGGTGTGTTGTGGTAGTGTGGAGGTGTGGTGGTGTGGTGGTGTGTTGTGGTGTGGTGGTGTGTTGTGGTAGTGTGGTGGTGTGTTGCGGTGGTGGTGGTGCGTTGTGGTAGTGTGGTGGTGGTGTGTTGTGGTAGTGTGGTGGTGTGTTGTGGTGGTGTGTTGTGGTGGTGTGTTGTGGTGGTGTGTTGTGGTAGTGTGGTGGTGTGTTGTGGTGGTGGTGGTGTGTTGTGGTAGTGTGGTGGTGTGTTGTGGTAGTGTGGTGGTGTGTTGTGGTAGTGTGGTGGTGTGTTGTGGTAGTGTGGTGGTGTGTTGTGGTAGTGTGGTGGTGTGTTGTGGTGGTGGTGTGTTGTGGTAGTGTGGTGGTGTGTTGTGGTGGTGGTGTGTTGTGGTAGTGTGGTGGTGTGTTGTGGTAGTGTGGTGGTGCGTTGTGGTGGTGTGGTGTGGTGTGTTGTGGTGGTGGTGTGTTGTGGTGTGGTGGTGTGTTGTGGTAGTGTGGTGGTAGTGTGGTGGTAGTGTGGTGGTGTGTTGTGGTGGTGTGTTGTGGTAGTGTGGTGGTGTGTTGTGGTAGTGTGGTGGTGTGTTGTGGTGGTGTGGTGGTGTGTTGTGGTAGTGTGGTGGTGTGTTGTGGTAGTGTGGTGGTGCGTTGTGGTAGTGTGGTGGTGTGTTGTGGTGGTAGTGTGGTGGTGTGTTGTGGTGGTGGTGTGTTGTGGTAGTGTGGTGGTGTGTTGTGGTAGTGTGGTGGTGTGTTGTGGTAGTGTGGTGGTGTGTTGTGGTAGTGTGGTGGTGCGTTGTGGTGGTGTGGTGTGGTGGTGGTGTGTTGTGGTGTGGTGGTGTGTTGTGGTAGTGTGGTGGTGTGTTGTGGTGGTGGTGGTGCGTTGTGGTAGTGTGGTGGTGCGTTGTGGTAGTGTGGTGGTGTGGTGTGGTGTGTTGTGGTGGTGGTGGTGGTGCGTTGTGGTGGTGGTGGTGTGTTGTGGTAGTGTGGTGGTGGTGTGTTGTGGTGGTGGTGGTGTGTTGTGGTAGTGTGGTGGTGTGGTGTGGTGGT
Source organism: Oncorhynchus mykiss (assembly GCF_057628025.1). Lineage (NCBI taxonomy): Eukaryota > Metazoa > Chordata > Actinopteri > Salmoniformes > Salmonidae > Oncorhynchus > Oncorhynchus mykiss. The sequence goes on along the minus strand of NC_143048.1, from coordinate 50,833,390 downwards.
GTGTTGTGGTGGTGGTGGTGTGTTGTGGTAGTGTGGTGTGGTGGTGGTGGTGGTGGTGTGTTGTGGTAGTGTGGTGGTGTGTTGTGGTGGTGTGTTGTGGTGGTGTGTTGTGGTGGTGGTGGTGGTGTGTTGTGGTAGTGTGGTGGTGTGTTGTGGTAGTGTGGTGGTGGTGGTGGTGGTGTGTTGTGGTAGTGTGGTGGTGTGTTGTGGTAGTGTGGTGGTGCGTTGTGGTAGTGTGGTGGTGTGTTGTGGTAGTGTGGTGGTGTGTTGTGGTGGTGGTGGTGTGTTGTGGTAGTGTGGTGGTGTGGTGTGGTGGTGTGTTGTGGTGGTGGTGTGTTGTGGTAGTGTGGTGGTGTGTTGTGGTGGTGGTGTGTTGTGGTAGTGTGGTGGTGTGTTGTGGTGGTGGTGGTGTGTTGTGGTAGTGGTGTGTTGTGGTGGTGTGTTGTGGTGGTGGTGTGTTGTGGTAGTGTGGTGGTGTGTTGTGGTAGTGTGGTGGTGTGTTGTGGTGGTGTGTTGTGGTAATTTGGTGGTGTGTGGTGGTGTGTTGTGGTAATTTGGTGGTGTGTGGTGGTGTGGAGTGGTGGTGTGGAGTGGTAGTTTGGTAGTGTGGTGGTGTGTAGTGGTGGAGTGGTAGTGTGGTGGTGTGTGGTGGTGTGGTAGTGTGGTAGTGTGGTGGTGGTGTGTTGTTGTGGTAGTGTGGTGGAGTGGTAGTGTGGTGGTGTGTTGTGGTGTGGTGGTGTGTTGTGGTGGTGTTGTGGTGTGGAGTGGAGTGGTAGTGTGGTGGTGGTGTGTTGTGGTAGTGTGGTGTTGTGTTGTGGTGTGTTGTGGTGGAGTGGTGTGTGGTAGTTTGGTGGAGTGGTAGTGTGGTGGTGTGTTGTGGTGTGTTGTGGTGGTGTGGTAGTGTGGTGGAGTGGTAGTGTGGTGGTGTGGTGGTGGTGTGTTGTGGTGGTGTGGTAGTGTGGTAGTGTTGTGGAGTGGTAGTGTGGTAGTGTGGTGGTGGTGTGGTAGTGTGTGGTGGTGTGTTGTGGTGGTGTGGTGGTGTGGTGTGGTGGTGTGGTAGTGTGGTGGTGTGGTAGTGTGGTGGTGTGTTGTGGTAGTGTGGTAGTGTGTGGTGGTGTGGTAGTGTGGTGGTGTGGTAGTGTGTGGTGGTGTGTTGGTGTGGTAGTGTGGTGGTGTGTTGTGGTGGTGTGGTGGTGTGTTGGTGTGGTAGTGTGGTGGTGTGTTGTGGTGGTGTTGTGGTAGTGTGGTAGTGTGTGGTGGTGTGGTGGTGTGTTGTGGTAGTGTGTGGTGGTGTGGTAGTGTGGTGGTGTGGTGTGTTGTGGTGGTGTGGAGTGGTGGTGTGGTAGTGTGGTGGTGTGTTGTGGTATTGTGGTAGTGTGTGGTGGTGTGGTAGTGTGGTGGTGTGGTAGTGTGGTGGTGTGGTGGTGTGGTAGTGTGCTGGTGTGGTAGTGTGGTGGTGTGGTGGTGTGTTGTGGAGTGGTGGAGTGGTAGTGTGGTGGTGTGTTGTGGGTGTGTGTTTTCTCAGTGGTGAAATCAGATTTTCAAGAAGCATGACTTGTGAAAAACATTTAAAAGATGAAGGACATTTTTTTTTTAAATGTCTGATGATGGTCTTCACAGCATGATGCTAATCTGATGATGGTCTTCACAGCCTGATGCTAATCTGATGATGGTCTTCACAGCCTGATGCTAATCTGATGATGGTCTTCACAGCATGATGCTAATCTGATGATGGTCTTCACAGCATGATGCTAGTATTACCTGATGATGGTCTTCACAGCCTGATGCTAATCTGATGATGGTCTTCACAGCATGATGCTAGTATTATCTGATGATGGTCTTCACAGCATGATGCTAATCTGATGATGGTCTTCACAGCATGATGCTAATCTGATGATGGTCTTCACAGCATGATGCTAGTATTATCTGATGATGGTCTTCACAGCATGATGCTAGTATTATCTGATGATGGTCTTCACAGCCTGATGCTAATCTGATGATGGTCTTCACAGCATGATGCTAGTATTATCTGATGATGGGCTTCACAGCATGATGCTAGTATTACCTGATGATGGTCTTCACAGCATGATGCTAGTATTCTCTGATGATGGTCTTCACAGCATGATGCTAGTATTATCTGATGATGGTCTTCACAGCATGATGCTAGTATTACCTGATGATGGTCTTCACAGCATGATGCTAGTATTATCTGATGATGGTCTTCACAGCATGATGCTAGTATTATCTGATGATGGTCTTCACAGCATGATGCTAATCTGATGATGGTCTTCACAGCATGATGCTAATCTGATGATGGTCTTCACAGCATGATGCTAATCTGATGATGGTCTTCACAGCATGATGCTAGTATTACCTGATGATGGTCTTCACAGCATGATGCTAATATTATCTGATGATGGTCTTCACAGCATGATGCTAGTATTATCTGATGATGGTCTTCACAGCATGATGCTAATCTGATGATGGTCTTCACAGCATGATGCTAGTATTACCTGATGATGGTCTTCACAGCATGATGCTATTATTACCCGATGATGGTCTTCACAGCATGATGCTAGTATTACCTGATGATGGTCTTCACAGCATGATGCTAATCTGATGATGGTCTTCACAGCATGATGCTAATCTGATGATGGTCTTCACAGCATGATGCTAGTATTACCTGATGATGGTCTTCACAGCATGATGCTATTATTACCCGATGATGGTCTTCACAGCATGATGCTAGTATTACCTGATGATGGTCTTCACAGCATGATGCTAGTATTACCTGATGATGGTCTTCACAGCATGATGCTATTATTACCCGATGATGGTCTTCACAGCATGATGCTAGTATTACCTGATGATGGTCTTCACAGCATGATGCTATTATTACCCGATGATGGTCTTCACAGCATGATGCTAGTATTACCTGATTTCAACTGTAACACTTCATGGTCAGCGCCACACTAATACAGCTTGTTTCACACGCTTCATATTCACTCCTCACTCAAGTCAAGTTGAATGATGAGGTCCACGCTGTTGGTGTAAGAGGCATGTGGTGGACAGTAGAGGGAGGCTCCAAGATGGCAGTTTGAGCGCACTCTTCCTACCTTGTTCTGCATACCAACTTTTGAAAGATAATAAAAAGTGTATTTTTTTGAATTACCAATTTAATTCTTAGCTTGCTAAAAACACCAGGTTGTTGATGATTTAAGGCGTGACAGCGCGCTGACAGAAAGATACATCTTATTACTACTACCTCCTCAGCCTGCAATGCTCATCGAATGTCGTCACACAGGAGCCAAACGCTTTGATTGACAACTGCCACAACTATTCTGGTCTGACAGACTCTCTAACACTTGGCCGTGTCAGACGAGGATTTTCCTTCTCCTCAGTTAGGAGCTTCCAAGAAAGGCATGTTTGAACTGGGCCCAGATGGCGCTGCCAATAATCATGTTATCGCCACTCTTTCCAGGTTCATCAATGCACCGGTCTGATGTCATAGAGAAAATGGTCGGCGACAAGGCAATGAAATCGAGGATTTTGAAAAAAAAAAAAAAAAACAGTTGACTTTGCATACATGGAAATCAAGGATGTTAAGAAGAAGGTCGCCCACATCGCGTGTCGCAAATAGAGGAGGGAAAGATGGACTTGTGCCAAAGAAGAATCTCAGAACTCTAAAGTTATGGAATCTGAGACTGTATGGAGTTCCCGAGGCAGATGGGAAGAACGTGCCGCAAGAGACCATCAAAGTCTGCCAAGCTATCCTAACTGAGGAGAAGGCTAAGCTTGCAAACACTGTACATCGCCTCGGGCACGAGAAGTCAGGGTGACTCCAAGCCCAGAGGTATCGTTCCTCAGTTCACATCACGGATCTCCAGGGATGCTACTTGGAAAGCAGATAGAGAAATCTACTTTCCTACGTGACAACAACCTGCGGTTTGCTGAAGACCTCTCGAAAGCAGACAGAGAAATCTACTTTCCTACGTGACAACAACCTGCGGTTTGCTGAAGACCTCTCGAAAGCAGACAGAGAAATCTACTTTCCTACGTGACAACAACCTGCGGTTTGCTGAAGACCTCTCGAAAGCAGACTGAGAAAGGAGAGAGAAACTGTGGCCAGTTGTGGAAAAAGTAGGAAAAGAGGGGAAGCTGCTTACTTCAGTGGAGGACACGCTTTCATCAACGGATCCAAAATAAACCTTCCTCCTTGAGGACTGTCATTAGCTGTGCCTGGTGGTCAACATAGGCTACCTAGATAGCTACCTCTGATGTGGGCAGATCCCACTCCTGGCTCTTAAGGTGATTTCACCTTCGTTCTAACTGCACAGGACTACTGGAGAAATGGATATTTACTATTTTATTTGTTCTCTCACTTCTGATATGTTTACCTGCAGTATAGGCATTGAGCAAGCTCTTTGTTGTTTCAATCATTTATATCTATATTGTGTGCAGCGCTGGTTTCTTTTCAGATTTACTCGATTTGCGATTGTTGTTTATCTCGTAGTACATTCTGTTCTATATTCCACTTTGTCGTTGTCTATAGTTTCACTCAGTGCCGGGGGGTTAAGACGTAACGTAAAGCGCAAAGCCTTATTTTTATTTGCCAAACGGCTTTAAACAGATTGCTGTTTTTTCCAAGAGTCTCATTCAGTTTCTACCAACGTGAACTTCTGGAGATCTCAGTGGGGTAATGATGTATGTGTCTCTCATGGTTCAGAACACTCTGCTGGAGTTTCCACTAACCAATCATTTTGCACTCCGACTGTGACCCTTCTGGTCACATTTTTTTAAAATCTTGTTTGTCAACTGTTACATCATCATTATTATTGTTACCAATATTTATGGAAACAATTCCAAACTTGAAAATTATCACTTACTTGAATCTTTGGAAAAGCGTATTCTCCATTGGCTAACCAAGTTCCCTAATGCTTTACTTATAGTAGGCTAACCAAGTTCCCTAATGCTTTACTTATAGTAGGCTAACCAAGCTCCCTAATGCTTTACTTATAGTAGGCTAACCAAGCTCCCTAATGCTTTACTTATAGTAGGCTAACCAAGTTCCCTAATGCTTTACTTATAGTAGGCTAACCAAGTTCCCTAATGCTTTACTTATAGTAGGCTAACCAAGTTCCCTAATGCTTTACTTATAGTAGGCTAACCAAGTTCCCTAATGCTTTACTTATAGTAGGCTAACCAAGCTCCCTAATGCTTTACTTATAGTAGGCTAACCAAGTTCCCTAATGCTTTACTTATAGTAGGCTAACCAAGTTCCCTAATGCTTTACTCATAGTAGGCTAACCAAGTTCCCTAATGCTTTACTTATAGTAGGCTAACCAAGTTCCCTAATGTTTTACTTATAGTAGGCTAACCAAGTTCCCTAATGTTTTACTTATAGTAGGCTAACCAAGTTCCCTAATGCTTTACTTATAGTAGGCTAACCAAGTTCCCTAATGCTTTACTTATAGTAGGCTAACCAAGCTCCCTAATGCTTTACTTATAGTAGGCTAACCAAGCTCCCTAATGCTTTACTTATAGTAGGCTAACCAAGTTCCCTAATGCTTTACTTATAGTAGGCTAACCAAGTTCCCTAATGCTTTACTTATAGTAGGCTAACCAAGTTCCCTAATGCTTTACTTATAGTAGGCTAACCAAGTTCCCTAATGCTTTACTTATAGTAGGCTAACCAAGTTCCCTAATGCTTTACTTATAGTAGGCTAACCAAGTTCCCTAATGGTTTACTTATGGTAGGCTAACCAAGTTCCCTAATGCTTTACTTATAGTAGGCTAACCAAGTTCCCTAATGCTTTACTTATAGTAGGCTAACCAAGTTCCCTAATGCTTTACTTATAGTAGGCTAACCAAGTTCCCTAATGCTTTACTTATAGTAGGCTAACCAAGCTCCCTAATGCTTTACTTATAGTAGGCTAACCAAGTTCCCTAATGCTTTACTTATAGTAGGCTAACCAAGTTCCCTAATGCTTTACTCATAGTAGGCTAACCAAGTTCCCTAATGCTTTACTTATAGTAGGCTAACCAAGTTCCCTAATGTTTTACTTATAGTAGGCTAACCAAGTTCCCTAATGCTTTACTTATAGTAGGCTAACCAAGTTCCCTAATGCTTTACTTATAGTAGGCTAACCAAGCTCCCTAATGCTTTACTTATAGTAGGCTAACCAAGTTCCCTAATGCTTTACTTATAGTAGGCTAACCAAGTTCCCTAATGGTTTACTTATAGTAGGCTAACCAAGTTCCCTAATGGTTTACTTATAGTAGGCTAACCAAGTTCCCTAATGGTTTACTTATAGTAGGCTAACCAAGTTCCCTAATGCTTTACTTATAGTAGGCTAACCAAGTTCCCTAATGCTTTACTTATAGTAGGCTAACCAAGTTCCCTAATGGTTTACTTATAGTAGGCTAACCAAGTTCCCTAATGCTTTACTTATAGTAGGCTAACCAAGTTCCCTAATGCTTTACTTATAGTAGGCTAACCAAGTTCCCTAATGGTTTACTTATAGTAGGCTAACCAAGTTCCCTAATGCTTTACTTATAGTAGGCTAACCAAGTTCCCTAATGCTTTACTTATAGTAGGCTAACCAAGTTCCCTAATGCTTTACTTATAGTAGGCTAACCAAGTTCCCTAATGGTTTACTTATAGTAGGCTAACCAAGTTCCCTAATGCTTTACTTATAGTAGGCTAACCAAGTTCCCTAATGGTTTACTTATAGTAGGCTAACCAAGTTCCCTAATGCTTTACTTATAGTAGGCTAACCAAGTTCCCTAATGGTTTACTTATAGTAGGCTAACCAAGTTCCCTAATGCTTTACTTATAGTAGGCTAACCAAGTTCCCTAATGCTTTACTTATAGTAGGCTAACCAAGTTCCCTAATGGTTTACTTATAGTAGGCTAACCAAGTTCCCTAATGCTTTACTTATAGTAGGCTAACCAAGTTCCCTAATGCTTTACTTATAGTAGGCTAACCAAGTTCCCTAATGTTTTACTTATAGTAGGCTAACCAAGTTCCCTAATGCTTTACTTATAGTAGGCTAACCAAGTTCCCTAATGCTTTACTTATAGTAGGCTAACCAAGTTCCCTAATGCTTTACTTATAGTAGACTAACCAAGTTCCCTAATGTTTTACTTATAGTAGGCTAACCAAGTTCCCTAATGCTTTACTTATAGTAGGCTAACCAAGTTCCCTAATGCTTTACTTATAGTAGGCTAACCAAGTTCCCTAATGCTTTACTTATAGTAGGCTAACCAAGTTCCCTAATGCTTTACTTATAGTAGGCTAACCAAGTTCCCTAATGTTTTACTTATAGTAGGCTAACCAAGTTCCCTAATGCTTTACTTATAGTAGGCTAACCAAGTTCCCTAATGCTTTACTTATAGTAGGCTAACCAAGTTCCCTAATGCTTTACTTATAGTAGGCTAACCAAGTTCCCTAATGCTTTACTTATAGTAGGCTAACCAAGTTCCCTAATGCTTTACTTATAGTAGGCTAACCAAGCTCCCTAATGCTTTACTTATAGTAGGCTAACCAAGTTCCCTAATGCTTTACTTATAGTAGGCTAACCAAGCTCCCTAATGCTTTACTTATAGTAGGCTAACCAAGTTCCCTAATGCTTTACTTATAGTAGGCTAACCAAGTTCCCTAATGGTTTACTTTTAGTAGGCTAACCAAGTTCCCTAATGCTTTACTTATAGTAGGCTAACCAAGTTCCCTAATGCTTTACTTATAGTAGGCTAACCAAGTTCCCTAATGCTTTACTTATAGTAGGCTAACCAAGTTCCCTAATGCTTTACTTATAGTAGGCTAACCAAGTTCCCTAATGCTTTACTTATAGTAGGCTAACCAAGTTCCCTAATGGTTTACTTATAGTAGGCTAACCAAGTTCCCTAATGCTTTACTTATAGTAGGCCAACCAAGTTCCCTAATGCTTTACTTATAGTAGGCTAACCAAGTTCCCTAATGCTTTACTTATAGTAGGCTAACCAAGTTCCCTAATGCTTTACTTATAGTAGGCTAACCAAGTTCCCTAATGTTTTACTTGTAGTAGGCTAACCAAGCTCCCTAATGTTTTACTTGTAGTAGGCTAACCAAGCTCCCTAATGGTTTACTTATAGTAGGCTAACCAAGTTCCCTAATGCTTTACTTATAGTAGGCTAACCAAGTTCCCTAATGCTTTACTTATAGTAGGCTAACCAAGTTCCCTAATGCTTTACTTATAGTAGGCTAACCAAGTTCCCTAATGCTTTACTTATAGTAGGCTAACCAAGTTCCCTAATGTTTTACTTATAGTAGGCTAACCAAGCTCCCTAATGGTTTACTTATAGTAGGCTAACCAAGTTCCCTAATGCTTTACTTATAGTAGGCTAACCAAGTTCCCTAATGGTTTACTTATAGTAGGCTAACCAAGTTCCCTAATGCTTTACTTATAGTAGGCTAACCAAGTTCCCTAATGCTTTACTTATAGTAGGCTAACCAAGTTCCCTAATGCTTTACTTATAGTAGGCTAACCAAGTTCCCTAATGCTTTACTTATAGTAGGCTAACCAAGTTCCCTAATGCTTTACTTATAGTAGGCTAACCAAGTTCCCTAATGCTTTACTTATAGTAGGCTAACCAAGTTCCCTAATGCTTTACTTATAGTAGGCTAACCAAGTTCCCTAATGGTTTACTTATAGTAGGCTAACCAAGTTCCCTAATGCTTTACTTATAGTAGGCTAACCAAGTTCCCTAATGCTTTACTTATAGTAGGCTAACCAAGTTCCCTAATGTTTTACTTATAGTAGGCTAACCAAGTTCCCTAATGTTTTACTTATAGTAGGCTAACCAAGTTCCCTAATGGTTTACTTATAGTAGGCTAACCAAGTTCCCTAATGCTTTACTTATAGTAGGCTAACCAAGTTCCCTAATGGTTTACTTATAGTAGGCTAACCAAGTTCCCTAATGCTTTACTTATAGTAGGCTAACCAAGTTCCCTAATGCTTTACTTATAGTAGGCTAACCAAGTTCCCTAATGTTTTACTTATAGTAGGCTAACCAAGTTCCCTAATGCTTTACTTATAGTAGGCTAACCAAGTTCCCTAATGCTTTACTTATAGTAGGCTAACCAAGTTCCCTAATGGTTTACTTATAGTAGGCTAACCAAGTTCCCTAATGCTTTACTTATAGTAGGCTAACCAAGTTCCCTAATGCTTTACTTATAGTAGGCTAACCAAGTTCCCTAATGCTTTACTTATAGTAGGCTAACCAAGTTCCCTAATGTTTTACTTATAGTAGGCTAACCAAGTTCCCTAATGCTTTACTTGTAGTAGGGATTTTTAGATTTTTCAGAATAATTTAATTGATAAATGGCCTCCAAGACAGTCCACTTCTATGAATGTAAGTTTGAGGCAGTTTATGGAAAGGTTTGATATTCTAGATATTTGGAGAGTAAAGTTTCCTAATGACAAGTATTTCACATGGAGTAATGCGGCGCCAGACAATCACCATAGTTGGCTGGTGTCTAAATGTTTTGATAAACAGGGTATTTCTGTTAACATCCTGGCCACTCCCTGATCATAGCGCTATTTATATTGACATTAAACTTTTTATCTCTGATAATGGCCTTGGCAGAGCATCCAACTGGAAGCTTAATCACTCTATATTAAAACATGAGTTGGTCAAGATGGAGATAAACAATGTAATTACACACTTTTGGAACAAAGCTATAAATGACAATTCATACAGTAATAACTGGGAGCTTTTTAAATATGAGGTTGGAAAATATTTAAGAAAATATGGGAGTATTGTTGCCAAGACCAGGAGCGCTGATGAAGAAAGTGTAATTACAAACATCACACCTCTCTTGTTCAAAAGCCTGTTGAAAGTCTCTCAGAGGAGGACAAGTCTGTTCTGTTTGAGCTACAGCACAAGTTGGATGATATGTATAAACTGAAAGCAGAAGGAGCCTGTATAAACTGAAAGCAGAGGGAGCCTGTATAAACTGAAAGCTGAAGGAGCCTGTATAAACTGAAAGCAGAAGGAGCCTGTATAAACTGAAAGCAGAAGGAGCCTGTATAAACTGAAAGCAGAAGGGAGCCTGTATAAACTGAAAGCAGAAGGGAGCCTGTATAAACTGAAAGCAGAGGGAGCCTGTATAAACTGAAAGCAGAAGGAGCCTGTATAAACTGAAAGCAGAAGGAGCCTGTATAAACTGAAAGCAGAGGGGAGCCTGTATAAACTGAAAGCAGAGGGAGCCTGTATAAACTGAAAGCAGAAGGAGCCTGTATAAACTGAAAGCAGAAGGAGCCTGTATAAACTGAAAGCAGAAGGAGCCTGTATAAACTGAAAGCAGAGGGGAGCCTGTATAAACTGAAAGCAGAGGGAGCCTGTATAAACTGAAAGCAGAAGGAGCCTGTATAAACTGAAAGCAGAAGGGAGCCTGTATAAACTGAAAGCAGAAGGAGCCTGTATAAACTGAAAGCAGAGGGGAGCCTGTATAAACTGAAAGCAGAGGGAGCCTGTATAAACTGAAAGCAGAAGGAGCCTGTATAAACTGAAAGCAGAAGGAGCCTGTATAAACTGAAAGCAGAAGGGAGCCTGTATAAACTGAAAGCAGAAGGAGCCTGTATAAACTGAAAGCAGAAGGAGCCTGTATAAACTGAAAGCAGAAGGGAGCCTGTATAAACTGAAAGCAGAGGGAGCCTGTATAAACTGAAAGCAGAAGGGAGCCTGTATAAACTGAAAGCAGAGGGAGCCTGTATAATCTGATAGCAGAGGGAGCCTGTATAAACTGAAAGCAGAAGGAGCCTGTATAAACTGAAAGCAGAAGGGAGCCTGTATAAACTGAAAGCAGAAGGAGCCTGTATAAACTGAAAGCAGAGGGAGCCTGTATAAACTGAAAGCAGAAGGAGCCTGTATAAACTGAAAGCAGAGGGAGCCTGTATAAACTGAAAGCAGAGGGAGCCTGTATAAACTGAAAGCAGAAGGGAGCCTGTATAATCTGATAGCAGAGGGAGCCTGTATAAACTGAAAGCAGAAGGAGCCTGTATAAACTGAAAGCAGAGGGAGCCTGTATAAACTGAAAGCAGAGGGAGCCTGTATAAACTGAAAGCAGAAGGGAGCCTGTATAATCTGATAGCAGAGGGAGCCTGTATAAACTGAAAGCAGAAGGGAGCCTGTATAAACTGAAAGCAGAAGGGAGCCTGTATAATCTGAAAGCAGAGGGAGCCTGTATAATCTGAAAGCAGAGGGAGCCTGTATAAACTGAAAGCAGAGGGAGCCTGTATAATCTGAAAGCAGAGGGAGTCAATTAACAGCCAGTGTAAACAAATGTTTTTGAAATTAATGGAAGCCACAGTGAATGGAATGTCATTTATTTTCTTAAATTAATTAATTGGCACAGATTGGATAGCAGAACGAGCATATCCTGCTGTGAATTGATAACATGAACGACTCACTGAAGTGGAATATGAGCCCTCTAGTTGATTGATAACATGAACGACTCACTGAAGTGGAATATGAGCCCTCTAGTTGATTGATAACATGAACGACTCACTGAAGTGGAATATGAGCCCTCTAGTTGATTGATAACATGAACGACTCACAGAAGTGGAATATGAGCCCTCTAGTTGATTGATAACATGAATGACTCACTGAAGTGGAATATGAGCCCTCTAGTTGATTTGGGATATACAGTGCCTTGCGAAAGTATTCGGCCCCCTTGAACTTTGCGACCTTTTGCCACATTTCAGGCTTCAAACATAAAGATATAAAACTGTATTTTTTTGTGAAGAATCAACAACAAGTGGGACACAATCATGAAGTGGAACGACATTTATTGGATATTTCAAACTTTTTTAACAAATCAAAAACTGAAAAATTGGGCGTGCAAAATTATTCAGTCCCCTTAAGTTAATACTTTGTAGCGCCACCTTTTGCTGCGATTACAGCTGTAAGTCGCTTGGGGTATGTCTCTATCAGTTTTGCACATGGAGAGACTGAAATGTTTTCCCATTCCTCCTTGCAAAACAGCTCGAGCTCAGTGAGGTTGGATGGAGAGCATTTGTGAACAGCAGTTTTCAGTTCTTTCCACAGATTCTCGATTGGATTCAGGTCTGGACTTTGACTTGGCCATTCTAACACCTGGATATGTTTATTTTTGAACCATTCCATTGTAGATTTTGCTTTATGTTTTGGATCATTGTCTTGTTGGAAGACAAATCTCCGTCCCAGTCTCAGGTCTTTTGCAGACTCCATCAGGTTTTCTTCCAGAATGGTCCTGTATTTGGCTCCATCCATCTTCCCATCAATTTTAACCATCTTCCCTGTCCCTGCTGAAGAAAAGCAGGCCCAAACCATGATGCTGCCACCACCATGTTTGACAGTGGGGATGGTGTGTTCAGCTGTGTTGCTTTTATGCCAAACATAACGTTTTGCATTGTTGCCAAAAAGTTCAATTTTGGTTTCATCTGACCAGAGCACCTTCTTCCACATGTTTGGTGTGTCTCCCAGGTGGCTTGTGGCAAACTTTAAACGACACTTTTTATGGATATCTTTAAGAAATGGCTTTCTTCTTGCCACTCTTCCATAAAGGCCAGATTTGTGCAATATACGACTGATTGTTGTCCTATGGACAGAGTCTCCCACCTCAGCTGTAGATCTCTGCAGTTCATCCAGAGTGATCATGGGCCTCTTGGCTGCATCTCTGATCAGTCTTCTCCTTGTATGAGCTGAAAGTTTAGAGGGACGGCCAGGTCTTGGTAGATTTGCAGTGGTCTGATACTCCTTCCATTTCAATATTATCGCTTGCACAGTGCTCCTTGGGATGTTTAAAGCTTGGGAAATCTTTTTGTGTCCAAATCCGGCTTTAAACTTCTTCACAACAGTATCTCGGACCTGCCTGGTGTGTTCCTTGTTCTTCATGATGCTCTCTGCGTTTTTAACGGACCTCTGAGACTATCACAGTGCAGGTGCATTTATACGGAGACTTGATTACACACAGGTGGATTGTATTTATCATCATTAGCCATTTAGGTCAACATTGGATCATTCAGAGATCCTCACTGAACTTCTGGAGAAAGTTTGCTGCACTGAAAGTAAAGGGGCTGAATAATTTTGCACGCCCAATTTTTCAGTTTTTGATTTGTTAAAAAAGTTTGAAATATCCAATAAATGTCGTTCCACTTCATGATTGTGTCCCACTTGTTGTTGATTCTTCACAAAAAAATACAGTTTTATATCTTTATGTTTGAAGCCTGAAATGTGGCAAAAGGTCGCAAAGTTCAAGGGGGCCGAATACTTTCGCAAGGCACTGTACTGTCAAATTATATTGTCACTGTATCTAAAGCTAACTAGGAATATTTTCATCAAAGCCTTCAAAAAATGTAATTATGATTGGTATTAAGCTCAGAGACATATCAATTATACAACAGCAGTTTGTTCAACAACACAACACTTTCCCTCAATAGTTCCCCATCATGTTCTCAGGAACATCAGAAGTTCAGCAATTTCAGTTTCAACATTTTCTCTTTAATGTGTGCAGTTATCCCACATACCTCAAAGAAAGAGAGAGAGAAAAAGAAAGAGAGAGAGAGGGATGAAGAGAGAGGGAGGGGGAGAGAGAGTAGGACAGAGAGAGAAAGAGGAGAAGGGGAGAGAAAGAGAGAGAGAGTAGGACAGAGAGAAGTGATTGAGAGAGGGAGGAGAGAGAGAAGGAGAGAGAGGGAGAGAGAGTAGGACAGAGATAGAAAGAGGAGAAGGGGAGAGAAAGAGAGAGAGTAGGACAGAGAGAGAAAGAGGAGAAGGGGAGAGAAAGAGAGAGAGTAGGACAGAGAGAAGTGATTGAGAGAGGGAGGAGAGAGAGAAGGAGAGAGAGAAGGAGAGAGAGAAGGACAGAGAGAAGTGATTGAGAGAGGGATGAGAGAGAGTAGGACAGAGAGAAGTGATTGAGAGAGGGATGAGAGAGAGAAGGACAGAGAGAAGTGATTGAGAGAGGGGAGGAGAGAGGGGAGGAGAGAGAGAAGGAGAGAGAGAAGTGATTGAGAGAGGGATGAGAGAGAGAAGGACAGAGAGAAGTGATTGAGAGAGGGATGAGAGAGAGAAGGACAGAGAGAAGTGATTGAGAGAGGGATGAGAGAGAGAAGGAGAGAGAGAAGGAGAGAGAGAAGTGATTGAGAGAGGGATGAGAGAGAGTAGGACAGAGAGAAGTGATTGAGAGAGGGAGGAGAGAGAGAAGGAGAGAGAGAAGTGATTGAGAGAGGGAGGAGAGAGAAGGAGAGAGAGAAGTGATTGAGAGAGGGAGGAGAGAGAGAAGGAGAGAGACAGAGAGAGGGATGAAGAGAGAGGGAGGGGGAGAGAGAGTAGGACAGAGAGAGAAAGAGGAGAAGGGGAGAGAAAGAGAGAGAGTAGGACAGAGAGAAGTGATTGAGAGAGGGAGGAGAGAGAGAAGGACAGAGAGAAGTGATTGAGAGAGGGAGGAGAGAGAGAAGGAAAGAGAGAACAATAGATGTGTCATATTTGTCAGTAGAAAATGTGTGTTTAGCACGGTGGCTTGACCTTGATGTGGGATAAAGTAATAACAGAGTAATGTTCAGGAGTGACAGTTGTTATACTCTAAGTAAGGAACTGCAATCTCCTTTTAAATAATGCATACAAATAGTTAACTTGCAACTCAATAGACATTCCACACACGCACACACACACCATACACACACCACACACCATACACACACCACACACCATCCACACACACACACACCACACACCATACACACCACACACTGAGCAGAGTCTCTGATTGAAGAGGGTTAAATACCTGTTTTCTTTCATATCCGAGACCAACGCTCACCTTCCGCTGACTAGGATAAAGATAATTGAGAGAGGTCGGGAAATATATAATTACTACTGATGATTATCATGCTCTCAGCGCTGAAACCTCCATGTTGCTTTGAATTATATCTGTATGGCTCATTTGACACAGACTAGCATGTTACACCTAACCTACTTTATATAATAGTACCACCGTTTGTAAAAGACTAGCCTGTTACACCTAACCTACTGTATATAATAGCAAGAACGACCGTTTGTAAAAGACTAGCCTGTTACACGTAACCTACTGTATATAATAGTACCACCGTTTGTAAAAGACTAGCCTGTTACACCTAACCTACTGTATATAATAGTACCACCGTTTGTAAAAGACTAGCCTGTTACACCTAACCTACTGTATATAATAGCAAGAACGACCGTTTGTAAAAGACTAGCCTGTTACACGTAACCTACTGTATATAATAGTACCACCGTTTGTAAAAGACTAGCCTGTTACACCTAACCTACTGTATATAATAGTACCACCGTTTGTAAAAGACTAGCCTGTTACACCTAACCTACTGTATATAATAGTACGACCGTTTGTAAAAGACTAGCATGTTACACCTAACCTACTGTATATAATAGTACGACCGTTTGTAAAAGACTAGCATGTTACACCTAACCTACTGTATATAATAGTACGACCGTTTGTAAAAGACTAGCCTGTTACACGTAACCTACTGTATATAATAGTACCACCCTTTGTAAAAGACTAGCCTGTTACACGTAACCTACTGTATATAATAGCAAGAACGACCGTTTGTAAAAGACTAGCCTGTTACACCTAACCTACTGTATATAATAGCAAGAACGACCGTTTGTAAAAGACTAGCATGTTACACCTAACCTACTGTATATAATAGTACCACCGTTTGTAAAAGACTAGCCTGTTACACGTAACCTACTGTATATAATAGCAAGAACGACCGTTTGTAAAAGACTAGCATGTTACACCTAACCTACTTTATATAATAGCAAGAACGACCGTTTGTAAAAGACTAGCCTGTTACACGTAACCTACTGTATATAATAGTACCACCGTTTGTAAAAGACTAGCCTGTTACACGTAACCTACTGTATATAATAGTACCACCGTTTGTAAAAGACTAGCCTGTTACACCTAACCTACTTTATATAATAGCAAGAACGACCGTTTGTAAAAGACTAGCCTGTTACACCTAACCTACTGTATATAGTAGTACCACCGTTTGTAAAAGACTAGCCTGTTACACCTAACCTACTGTATATAATAGAACGACCCTTTGTAAAAGACTAGCCTGTTACACCTAACCTACTTTATATAATAGCAAGAACGACCGTTTGTAAAAGACTAGCCTGTTACACGTAACCTACTGTATATAATAGTACCACCGTTTGTAAAAGACTAGCATGTTACACCTAACCTACTTTATATAATAGCAAGAACGACCGTTTGTAAAAGACTAGCCTGTTACACGTAACCTACTGTATATAATAGTACCACCGTTTGTAAAAGACTAGCCTGTTACACCTAACCTACTTTATATAATAGCAAGAACGACCGTTTGTAAAAGACTAGCCTGTTACACGTAACCTACTGTATATAATAGTACCACCGTTTGTAAAAGACTAGCCTGTTACACGTAACCTACTGTATATAATAGTACCACCGTTTGTAAAAGACTAGCCTGTTACACCTAACCTACTTTATATAATAGCAAGAACGACCGTTTGTAAAAGACTAGCCTGTTACACGTAACCTACTGTATATAATAGTACCACCGTTTGTAAAAGACTAGCCTGTTACACCTAACCTACTGTATATAATAGTACGACCGTTTGTAAAAGACTAGCCTGTTACACCTAACCTACTGTATATAATAGCACCACCGTTTGTAAAAGACTAGCCTGTTACACCTAACCTACTTTATATAATAGCAAGAACGACCGTTTGTAAAAGACTAGCCTGTTACACCTAACCTACTTTATATAATAGCAAGAACGACCGTTTGTAAAAGACTAGCCTGTTACACCTAACCTACTGTATATAATAGTACGACCGTTTGTAAAAGACTAGCCTGTTACATGTAACCTACTGTATATAATAGTACGACCGTTTGTAAAAGACTAGCCTGTTACATGTAACCTACTGTATATAATAGTACCACCGTTTGGAAAAGACTAGCCTGTTACACGTAACCTACTGTATATAATAGTACCACCGTTTGTAAAAGACTAGCCTGTTACACCTAACCTACTGTATATAATAGTACCACCGTTTGTAAAAGACTAGCCTGTTACACGTAACCTACTGTATATAATAGTACCACCGTTTGTAAAAGACTAGCCTGTTACACCTAACCTACTTTATATAATAGCAAGAACGACCGTTTGTAAAAGACTAGCCTGTTACACCTAACCTACTGTATATAATAGTACCACCGTTTGTAAAAGACTAGCCTGTTACACCTAACCTACTGTATATAATAGTACCACCGTTTGGAAAAGACTAGCCTGTTACACCTAACCTACTGTATATAGTAGTACCACCGTTTGTAAAAGACTAGCCTGTTACACCTAACCTACTTTATATAATAGTACCACCGTTTGTAAAAGACTAGCCTGTTACACCTAACCTACTGTATATAGTAGTACCACCGTTTGTAAAAGACTAGCCTGTTACACCTAACCTACTGTATATAGTAGTACCACCGTTTGTAAAAGACTAGCCTGTTACACCTAACCTACTGTATATAATAGTACCACCGTTTGTAAAAGACTAGCCTGTTACACCTAACCTACTGTATATAGTAGTACCACCGTTTGTAAAAGACTAGCCTGTTACACCTAACCTACTGTATATAGTAGTACCACCGTTTGTAAAAGACTAGCCTGTTACACCTAACCTACTGTATATAGTAGTACCACCGTTTGTAAAAGACTAGCCTGTTACACCTAACCTACTGTATATAATAGTACGACCGTTTGTAAAAGACTAGCCTGTTACACCTAACCTACTTTATATAATAGTACCACCGTTTGTAAAAGACTAGCCTGTTACACGTAACCTACTGTATATAATAGTACCACCGTTTGTAAAAGACTAGCCTGTTACACGTAACCTACTGTATATAATAGTACCACCGTTTGTAAAAGACTAGCCTGTTACACCTAACCTACTTTATATAATAGCAAGAACGACCGTTTGTAAAAGACTAGCCTGTTACACCTAACCTACTGTATATAGTAGTACCACCGTTTGTAAAAGACTAGCCTGTTACACCTAACCTACTGTATATAATAGTACGACCGTTTGTAAAAGACTAGCCTGTTACACCTAACCTACTGTATATAATAGAACGACCCTTTGTAAAAGACTAGCCTGTTACACCTAACCTACTTTATATAATAGCAAGAACGACCGTTTGTAAAAGACTAGCCTGTTACACCTAACCTACTGTATATAATAGTACCACCGTTTGTAAAAGACTAGCCTGTTACACGTAACCTACTGTATATAATAGTACCACCGTTTGTAAAAGACTAGCCTGTTACACCTAACCTACTTTATATAATAGCAAGAACGACCGTTTGTAAAAGACTAGCCTGTTACACGTAACCTACTGTATATAATAGTACCACCGTTTGTAAAAGACTAGCCTGTTACACCTAACCTACTGTATATAATAGTACGACCGTTTGTAAAAGACTAGCCTGTTACACCTAACCTACTGTATATAATAGCACCACCGTTTGTAAAAGACTAGCCTGTTACACCTAACCTACTTTATATAATAGCAAGAACGACCGTTTGTAAAAGACTAGCCTGTTACACCTAACCTACTGTATATAATAGTACCACCGTTTGTAAAAGACTAGCCTGTTACACCTAACCTACTGTATATAATAGTACCACCGTTTGTAAAAGACTAGCCTGTTACACCTAACCTACTGTATATAATAATACCACCGTTTGTAAAAGACTAGCCTGTTACACCTAACCTACTTTATATAATAGTACCACCGTTTGTAAAAGACTAGCCTGTTACACCTAACCTACTTTATATAATAGCAAGAACGACCGTTTGTAAAAGACTAGCCTGTTACACCTAACCTACTGTATATAATAATACCACCGTTTGTAAAAGACTAGCCTGTTACACCTAACCTACTGTATATAATAATACCACCGTTTGTAAAAGACTAGCCTGTTACACCTAACCTACTGTATATAATAGAACGACCCTTTGTAAAAGACTAGCCTGTTACACCTAACCTACTTTATATAATAGCAAGAACGACCGTTTGTAAAAGACTAGCCTGTTACACCTAACCTACTGTATATAATAGTACGACCGTTTGTAAAAGACTAGCCTGTTACATGTAACCTACTGTATATAATAGGTCGACCGTTTGTAAAAGACTAGCCTGTTACACCTAACCTACTGTATATAATAGTACGACCGTTTGTAAAAGACTAGCCTGTTACATGTAACCTACTGTATATAATAGTACCACCGTTTGGAAAAGACTAGCCTGTTACACTTAACCTACTGTATATAATAGTACCACCGTTTGTAAAAGACTAGCCTGTTACACCTAACCTACTGTATATAATAGTACCACCGTTTGTAAAATACTAGCCTGTTACACCTAACCTACTGTATATAGTAGTACCACCGTTTGTAAAAGACTAGCCTGTTACACCTAACCTACTTTATATAATAGTACCACCGTTTGTAAAAGACTAGCCTGTTACACCTAACCTACTGTATATAATAGTACCACCGTTTGTAAAAGACTAGCCTGTTACACCTAACCTACTGTATATAGTAGTACCACCGTTTGTAAAAGACTAGCCTGTTACACCTAACCTACTGTATATAGTAGTACCACCGTTTGTAAAAGACTAGCCTGTTACACCTAACCTACTGTATATAGTAGTACCACCGTTTGTAAAAGACTAGCCTGTTACACCTAACCTACTGTATATAATAGTACGACCGTTTGTAAAAGACTAGCCTGTTACACCTAACCTACTTTATATAATAGTACCACCGTTTGTAAAAGACTAGCCTGTTACACGTAACCTACTGTATATAATAGTACCACCGTTTGTAAAAGACTATCCTGTTACACCTAACCTACTGTATATAATAGTACCACCGTTTGTAAAAGACTAGCCTGTTACACCTAACCTACTTTATATAATAGCAAGAACGACCGTTTGTAAAAGACTAGCCTGTTACACATAACCTACTGTATATAATAGTACCACCGTTTGTAAAAGACTAGCCTGTTACACCTAACCTACTGTATATAATAGTACGACCGTTTGTAAAAGACTAGCCTGTTACACCTAACCTACTGTATATAATAGTACCACCGTTTGTAAAAGACTAGCCTGTTACACCTAACCTACTGTATATAATAGTACGACCATTTGTAAAAGACTAGCCTGTTGCACCTAACCTACTGTATATAATAGTACGACCGTTTGGAAAAGACTATCCTGTTACACGTAACCTACTGTATATAATAGTACGACCGTTTTGTAAAAGACTAGCCTGTTACACCTAACCTACTGTATATAATAGTACCACCGTTTGTAAAAGACTAGCCTGTTACACCTAACCTACTGTATATAGTAGTACCACCGTTTGTAAAAGACTAGCCTGTTACACCTAACCTACTGTATATAATAGTACGACCGTTTGTAAAAGACTAGCCTGTTACACCTAACCTACTGTATATAATAGCACCACCGTTTGTAAAAGACTAGCCTGTTACACCTAACCTACTGTATATAATAATACCACCGTTTGTAAAAGACTAGCCTGTTACACCTAACCTACTGTATATAATAGTATGACCGTTTGTAAAAGACTAGCCTGTTACACCTAACCTACTGTATATAATAGTACGACCGTTTGTAAAAGACTAGCCTGTTACACCTAACCTACTGTATATAATAGTACGACCGTTTGTAAAAGACTAGCCTGTTACACGTAACCTACTGTATATAATAGTACGACCGTTTGGAAAAGACTAGCCTGTTACACCTACTCTACTGTATATAATAGTACGACCGTTTGTAAAAGACTAGCCTGTTACACCTAACCTACTGTATATAATAGCACCACCGTTTGTAAAAGACTATCCTTGTTGTGTCCATTAAGCCCCATGCTGCTGCCACAGACCGGTAATATCCACAATCTGACTGTTATGTTTCATACCCAAAACATTTCAGGAGATGAAGGCTTTCTGCACCTGCATTGCTTGCTGTTTGGGGTTTTAGGCTGGGTTTCTGTACAGCACTTTGAGATATCAGCTGATCTACGAAGGGCTATATAAATACATATGATTTGATTTGATTCTAGCTGGTTTAAGAAAAATGCTGTACTATATACATGGTATAATGGTATACTATATACATGGTATAATGCTATACTATATACATGGTATAATGGTATACTATATACATGATATAATGGTATACTATATACTGTACATGGTATAATGGTATACTATATACATGGTATAATGGTATACTGTACATGGTATAATGGTATACTATATACGTCACCCTGCTCGCTTAGCCGTAGCACTGCCACCCTCAATAGCTCACACCGAGACTAGAACCCGGACCTACCAAGCACGTGACCACCCTCCTGAAACGTTCTTACCTGGGACCTCTGCCTCCCAAGCACGTGACCACCCTCCTGAAACATTCTTACCTGGGACCTCTGCCTCCCAAGCACGTGACCACCCTCCTGAAACATTCTTACCTGGGACCTCTGCCTCCCAAGCACGTGACCACCCTCCTGAAACATTCTTACCTGGGACCTCCCAAGCACGTGACCACCCTCCTGAAACGTTCTTACCCCGGACCTCCCAAGCACGTGACCACCCTCCTGTAACGTTCTTACCCGGGACCTCTGTCTCCCAAGCACGTGACCACCCTCCTGAAACATTCTTACCTGGGACCTCTGTCTCCCAAGCACGTGACCACCCTCCTGAAACGTTCTTACCCCGGACCTCTGCCTCCCAAGCATGTGACCACCCTCCTGAAACGTTCTTACCCCGGACCTCTGCCTCCCAAGCACGTGACCACCCTCCTGAAACGTTCTTACCCCGGACCTCCCAAGCATGTGACCACCCTCCTGAAACGTTCTTACCTCGGACCTCCCAAGCACGTGACCACCCTCCTGAAACGTTCTTACCCAGGACCTCTGTCTCCCAAGCACGTGACCACCCTCCTGAAACGTTCTTACCCAGGACCTCTGTCTCCCAAGCACGTGACCACCCTCCTGAAACGTTCTTACCTGGGACCTCTGTCTCCCAAGCATGTGACCACCCTCCTGAAACGTTCTTATCCCGGACCTCTGCCTCCCAAGCACGTGACCACCCTCCTGAAACGTTCTTACCTGGGACCTCTGTCTCCCAAGCATGTGACCACCCTCCTGAAACGTTCTTACCCCGGACCTCTGCCTCCCAAGCATGTGACCACCCTCCTGAAACGTTCTTACCTCGGACCTCCCAAGCACGTGACCACCCTCCTGAAACGTTCTTACCCAGGACCTCTGTCTCCCAAGCACGTGACCACCCTCCTGAAACCAATCAATCAAATTTATTTTATATAGCCCTTCGTACATCAGCTGATATCTCAAAGTGCTGTACAGAAACCCAGCCTAAAACCCCAAACAGCAAGCAATGCAGGTGAAGAAGCACGGTGGCTAGGAAAAACTCCCTAGAAAGGCCAAAACCTAGGAAGAAACCTAGAGAGGAACCAGGCTATGTGGGGTGGCCAGTCCTCTTCTGGCTGTGCCGGGTGGAGATTATAACAAAACATGGTCAAGATGTTCAAATGTTCATAAATGACCAGCATGGTCAAATAATAATAAGGCAGAATAGTTGAAACTGGAGCAGCAGCACAGTCAGGTGGACTGGGGACAGCAAGGAGTCATCATGTCAGGTATTCCTGGGGCATGGTCCTAGGGCTCAGGTCCTCCGAGAGAGAGAAAGAAAGAGAGAATTAGAGAGAGCATATGTGGGATGGCCAGTCCTCTTCTGGCTGTGCCGGGTGGAGATTATAACAGAACATGGCCAAGATGTTCAAATGTTCATAAATGATCAGCATGGTCGAATAATAATAAGGCAGAACAGTTGAAACTGGAGCAGCAGCACAGCCAGGTGGACTGGGGACAGCAAGGAGTCATCATGTCAGGTAGTCCTGGGGCATAGTAGAAACGTTAGAAACGTTTCTAGTAGTAGGTAGTCCTGGGGCATAGAAACGTTCTTACCCAGGACCTCTGTCTCCCAAGCACGTGACCACCCTCCTGAAACGTTCTTACCTGGGACCTCTGTCTCCCAAGCATGTGACCACCCTCCTGAAACGTTCTTACCCCGGACCTCTGCCTCCCAAGCACGTGACCACCCTCCTGTAACGTTCTTACCCCGGACCTCTGCCTCCCAAGCACGTGACCACCCTCCTGAAACGTTCTTACCTGGGACCTCTGTCTCCCAAGCACGTGACCACCCTCCTGAAACATTCTTATACAGATGCGCCATCGAAAAGCTAGCAATTGGGGCGATGATAGAGGAGACATTTCAGCTAAGGAGAGATTACACATCCCCACCTATTACCTCTGTCCAACAGTAACTATCATGACTGACACATACCCTCTCTGCCTCCCCCAGATCTGTGTATATCTCTATGACACATACCCTCTCTGCCTCCTCCAGATCTGTGTATATCTCTATGACACATACCCTCTCTGCCTCCCCCAGATCTGTGTATATCTCTATGACACATACCCTCTCTGCCTCCCCCAGATCTGTGTATATCTCTATGACACATACCCTTTCTGCCTCCTCCAGATCTGTGTATATCTCTATGACACATACCCTCTCTGCCTCCTCCAGATCTGTGTATATCTCTATGACACATACCCTCTCTGGTTCCTCCAGATCTTTGAATATCTCTATGACACATACTCTCTCTGCCTCCAGATCTTTGAATATCTCTATGACACATACCCTCTCTGGTTCCTCCAGATCTTTGAATATCTCTATGACACATACCCTCTCTGGTTCCTCCAGATCTTTGAATATCTCTATGACACATACCCTCTCTGCCTCCAGATCTGTCTACTGCGGTCCAGAAGTTCTCTCAGTCCCTCCAGGAGTTCCAGTTTGAGTGTATAGGAGACGCAGAGACGGACGACGAGGTCAATATCGGTAAGTCCTCCAACGAGACCGGAACGAGGAGGGTTTCTCTCTCTCCCTCTCTCTTCAGACATCGTTCTGAGCTATAGTCTGTCACTTGTTACGTTTCTATTTTCATTTGGTCCTGTTGGTTTAACATTGTCAAATGTCAAACTAATTCAAATTCCCCCCTAACAAACACGTGTTCCTGCAAGTCATTCGTTTTTTTGGAGAATAAACACTGATTATCACTTGTTTGTCCAAAACTTCATATTACTTTAGCTTTGGTCTTCCAGCATCATGCGGAATGAAACAACACATAACCACTGAGTAGACTATATACAGTAACCCAGGGATCATCATCAACACATAACCACTGAGTAGACTATATACAGTAACCCAGGGATCATCAACACATAACCACTGAGTAGACTATATACAGTAGCCCAGGGATCATCATCAACACATAACCACTGAGTAGACTATATACAGTAACCCAGGGATCATCAACACATAACCACTGAGTAGACTATATACAGTAACCCAGGGATCATCAACAACACATAACCACTGAGTAGACTATATACAGTAACCCAGGGATCATCATCAACACATAACCACTGAGTAGACTATATACAGTAACCCAGGGATCATCAACACATAACCACTGAGTAGACTATATACAGTAACCCAGGGATCATCAACACATAACCACTGAGTAGACTATATACAGTAACCCAGGGATCATCAACACATAACCACTGAGTAGACTATATACAGTAACCCAGGGATCATCAACAACACATAACCACTGAGTAGACTATATACAGTAACCCAGGGATCATCATCAACACATAACCACTGAGTAGACTATATACAGTAACCCAGGGATCATCAACAACACATAACCACTGAGTAGACTATATACAGTAACTCAGGGATCATCATCACATAACCACTGAGTAGACTATATACAGTAACTCAGGGATCATCATCACATAACCACTGAGTAGACTATATACAGTAACCCAGGGATCATCAACACATAACCACTGAGTAGACTATATACAGTAACCCAGGGATCATCAACACATAACCACTGAGTAGACTATATACAGTAACCCAGGGATCATCATCACATAACCACTGAGTAGACTATATACAGTAACCCAGGGATCATCATCACATAACCACTGAGTAGACTATATACAGTAACCCAGGGATCATCAACACATAACCACTGAGTACTATATACAGTAACCCAGGGATCATCAACACATAACCACTGAGTAGACTATATACAGTAACCCAGGGATCATCAACACATAACCACTGAGTAGACTATATACAGTAACCCAGGGATCATCAACACATAACCACTGAGTAGACTATATACAGTAACCCAGGGATCATCAACACATAACCACTGAGTAGACTATATACAGTAACCCAGGGATCATCAACACATAACCACTGAGTACTATATACAGTAACCCAGGGATCATCATCAACACATAACCACTGAGTAGACTATATACAGTAACCCAGGGATCATCAACACATAACCACTGAGTAGACTATATACAGTAACCCAGGGATCATCAACACAACCACTGAGTAGACTATATACAGTAGCCCAGGGATCATCAACACATAACCACTGAGTAGACTATATACAGTAACCCAGGGATCATCAACACATAACCACTGAGTAGACTATATACAGTAACCCAGGGATCATCAACACATAACCACTGAGTAGACTATATACAGTAACCCAGGGATCATCAACACATAACCACTGAGTAGACTATATACAGTAGCCCAGGGATCATCAACACATAACCACTGAGTAGACTATATACAGTAACCCAGGGATCATCAACAACACATAACCACTGAGTAGACTATATACAGTAACCCAGGGATCATCATCAACACATAACCACTGAGTAGACTATATACAGTAACCCAGGGATCATCAACACATAACCACTGAGTAGACTATATACAGTAACCCAGGGATCATCATCAACACATAACCACTGAGTAGACTATATACAGTAACCCAGGGATCATCAACACATAACCACTGAGTAGACTATATACAGTAACTCAGGGATCATCATCACATAACCACTGAGTAGACTATATACAGTAACCCAGGGATCATCAACACATAACCACTGAGTAGACTATATACAGTAACCCAGGGATCATCAACACATAACCACTGAGTAGACTATATACAGTAACCCAGGGATCATCAACACATAACCACTGAGTAGACTATATACAGTAACCCAGGGATCATCAACACATAACCACTGAGTAGACTATATACAGTAACCCAGGGATCATCATCACATAACCACTGAGTAGACTATATACAGTAACCCAGGGATCATCAACACATAACCACTGAGTAGACTATATACAGTAGCCCAGGGATCATCAACACATAACCACTGAGTAGACTATATACAGTAACCCAGGGATCATCATCAACACAACCACTGAGTAGACTATATACAGTAACCCAGGGATCATCAACACATAACCACTGAGTAGACTATATACAGTAACCCAGGGATCATCAACACATAACCACTGAGTAGACTATATACAGTAACCCAGGAATCATCAACAACACATAACCACTGAGTAGACTATATACAGTAACCCAGGGATCATCAACACATAACCACTGAGTAGACTATATACAGTAACCCAGGGATCATCAACACATAACCACTGAGTAGACTATATACAGTAACCCAGGGATCATCAACACATAACCACTGAGTAGACTATATACAGTAACCCAGGGATCATCAACACATAACCACTGAGTAGACTATATACAGTAACCCAGGGATCATCATCAACACATAACCACTGAGTAGACTATATACAGTAGCCCAGGGATCATCAACACATAACCACTGAGTAGACTATATACAGTAACCCAGGGATCATCAACACATAACCACTGAGTAGACTATATACAGTAACCCAGGGATCATCAACACATAACCACTGAGTAGACTATATACAGTAACCCAGGGATCATCATCAACACATAACCACTGAGTACTATATACAGTAACCCAGGGATCATCAACACATAACCACTGAGTAGACTATATACAGTAACCCAGGGATCATCATCAACACATAACCACTGAGTACTATATACAGTAACCCAGGGATCATCAACACATAACCACTGAGTAGACTATATACAGTAACCCAGGGATCATCATCACATAACCACTGAGTAGACTATATACAGTAACCCAGGGATCATCAACACATAACCACTGAGTAGACTATATACAGTAGCCCAGGGATCATCATCACATAACCACTGAGTAGACTATATACAGTAACCCAGGGATCATCAACACATAACCACTGAGTAGACTATATACAGTAACCCAGGGATCATCATCACATAACCACTGAGTAGACTATATACAGTAACCCAGGGATCATCATCACATAACCACTGAGTAGACTATATACAGTAACCCAGGGATCATCAACACATAACCACTGAGTAGACTATATACAGTAACCCAGGGATCATCAACACATAACCACTGAGTAGACTATATACAGTAACCCAGGGATCATCATCAACACATAACCACTGAGTAGACTATATACAGTAACCCAGGGATCATCAACACATAACCACTGAGTAGACTATATACAGTAGCCCAGGGATCATCAACACATAACCACTGAGTAGACTATATACAGTAACCCAGGGATCATCAACAACACATAACCACTGAGTAGACTATATACAGTAACCCAGGGATCATCATCATCACATAACCACTGAGTAGACTATATACAGTAACCCAGGGATCATCAACACATAACCACTGAGTACTATATACAGTAACCCAGGGATCATCAACACATAACCACTGAGTAGACTATATACAGTAACCCAGGGATCATCATCAACACAACCACTGAGTAGACTATATACAGTAACCCAGGGATCATCAACAACACATAACCACTGAGTAGACTATATACAGTAACCCAGGGATCATCAACACATAACCACTGAGTAGACTATATACAGTAACCCAGGGATCATCAACACATAACCACTGAGTAGACTATATACAGTAACCCAGGGATCATCAACAACACATAACCACTGAGTAC
Source organism: Oncorhynchus mykiss (assembly GCF_057628025.1). Classification (NCBI taxonomy): domain Eukaryota; kingdom Metazoa; phylum Chordata; class Actinopteri; order Salmoniformes; family Salmonidae; genus Oncorhynchus; species Oncorhynchus mykiss. The sequence continues at coordinate 50,805,147 of NC_143048.1, read as the reverse complement.
TATATACAGTAACCCAGGGATCATCAACACATAACCACTGAGTAGACTATATACAGTAACCCAGGGATCATCATCAACACATAACCACTGAGTAGACTATATACAGTAACCCAGGGATCATCAACAACACATAACCACTGAGTAGACTATATACAGTAACCCAGGGATCATCATCAACACAACCACTGAGTAGACTATATACAGTAACCCAGGGATCATCAACAACACATAACCACTGAGTAGACTATATACAGTAACCCAGGGATCATCAACACATAACCACTGAGTAGACTATATACAGTAACCCAGGGATCATCATCACATAACCACTGAGTAGACTATATACAGTAACCCAGGGATCATCATCACATAACCACTGAGTAGACTATATACAGTAACCCAGGGATCATCAACACATAACCACTGAGTAGACTATATACAGTAACCCAGGGATCATCAACACATAACCACTGAGTAGACTATATACAGTAACCCAGGGATCATCATCACATAACCACTGAGTAGACTATATACAGTAACCCAGGGATCATCAACACATAACCACTGAGTAGACTATATACAGTAACCCAGGGATCATCAACACATAACCACTGAGTAGACTATATACAGTAACCCAGGGATCATCAACACATAACCACTGAGTAGACTATATACAGTAACCCAGGGATCATCATCAACACATAACCACTGAGTAGACTATATACAGTAACCCAGGGATCATCAACACATAACCACTGAGTAGACTATATACAGTAACCCAGGGATCATCAACACATAACCACTGAGTACTATATACAGTAACCCAGGGATCATCAACACATAACCACTGAGTAGACTATATACAGTAACCCAGGGATCATCAACACATAACCACTGAGTAGACTATATACAGTAACCCAGGGATCATCAACACATAACCACTGAGTAGACTATATACAGTAACCCAGGGATCATCAACACATAACCACTGAGTAGACTATATACAGTAACCCAGGGATCATCAACACATAACCACTGAGTAGACTATATACAGTAACCCAGGGATCATCATCACATAACCACTGAGTAGACTATATACAGTAACCCAGGGATCATCAACACATAACCACTGAGTAGACTATATACAGTAACCCAGGGATCATCATCAACACATAACCACTGAGTAGACTATATACAGTAACCCAGGGATCATCATCACATAACCACTGAGTAGACTATATACAGTAACCCAGGGATCATCAACACATAACCACTGAGTAGACTATATACAGTAACCCAGGGATCATCAACACATAACCACTGAGTACTATATACAGTAACCCAGGGATCATCATCAACACATAACCACTGAGTAGACTATATACAGTAACCCAGGGATCATCAACAACATTATGAATTTGATTGAACCTTTATTTAACTTGGCAAGTCAGTTAAGAACAACTTGTATTTACATCAATGGCCTACCCTGGGCCAAACCCTAACCAGGACGACACCGGGCCAAATGTGCACCACCCTATGGGACTCCCAATCACGGCCGGTAGTGATACAACCTGGAAACGAACCAGGGTCTGTAGTGACGCCTCTAGCGCTGAGATGCAGTGCGTTTAGACCGTTTAGACCTGTTACCCAGCCATCCCCTCACTTCCTCTTCCTCTCTTTTTACCTCTCTCGTAGGGACGTAGGGCTCAAGTCGTGCACTATGAAGGGAATAGGGTGCCATTCTGACGCATTCATAACGTGTTTTGTCAGCTAGTCTGCCCAGATAGACAGAGCTGATTCCTGATTCTATGCCGTAGCAGCGGGAGGAGCAGACGCGGGACACAGCGCCTCAGGCTTCTTTTGGAAAGCTTTTGTATTGACTGACTAACAGAAGGGAATACGTTGCGGTGTACATCTTTGAATACATAATAGCACTACAGACAAACAATAGGATTAAAGACACAGTGGCAGGAGAGCTTATTCACATTTCAAAGAATGACATAGATTTAATGGGTCTCAGACATGTACATTGATTGTTTCAAAGAGTGACATAGATTTGTTTTCTGATAGTTTCCGATGTTGTTTAGTTGTATAGGCTGCAACATTGTACACCTTTGTGTTGTGTTGGGATGAATCGGACTGTTCGATATCTGTTTAAAACGGATACAACTTTTTCAAAGTGTGATCCCTTGCCACCATTCCCAAACAGCAAAAGGCCAAGACAGCAGAATTACTATCCGAGGAGAAAAGATGTGATCGTCTGGCCATCAATGGAAACTGTTGTTCTTTCTGACTGACTTGACTGGACCCCAGACAGTGAACCCATAGTCTGCGTCTTGATGCAGCATAGGACCAATCTACTTTGATGCTCCTCTCTTCCCCCAGAGTCACCAGGAGCCTGTCTGTGTGTGTGTCTCAAATTGTATCCTATTCCCTATATAGTGCACTACTGTTGACCAGAGCCCTATGGCTCTGATAGGGCTCTGGGAACAGTGTGCCATTGTGGATACAGCCTCTGTCTGTAGGAGCAGACGGGTTCAGCTGACCTTGTATTGATTCCTTTCTCTACTTCCTGTAGTGACATTCAAAATCCTACAACATATTACACCAGTAATCACAGAATCAATGGGACAGCTAGACAACTAGATTGATGGAGGCAATAAAGAAATATTAGTTGTTCTCAAAGTTACAGGGGCTGTTTTTTTCATCATGGCCTGACTTCTTCTCTTTCACTGTCCTGTGTTCTGGAGTGGAACAAACCTTAGATTAGTGGTGTCCTGTGTACTAGAGTTGAAAGAACCTTAGATGAGTGGTGTCCTGTGTTTTGGAGTTGAACAAACCTTAGATTAGTGGTGTCCTGTGTTCTGGAGTTGAAAGAACCTTAGATGAGTGGTGTCCTGTGTTCTGGAGTTGAAATAACCTTAGATGAATGGTGTCCTGTGTTCTAGAGTTGAAAGAACCTTAGATGAGTGGTGTCCTGTGGTCTGGAGTGGAAATAACTTTAGATTAGTGGTGTCCTGTGTTCTAGAGTTGAAAGAACTTTAGATGAGTGGTGTCCTGTGGCCTGGAGTGGAACAAACCTTAGATTAGTGGTGTCCTGTGGTCTGGAGTTGAAAGAACCTTAGATTAGTGGTGTCCTGTGTTCTGGAGTTGAAATAACTTTAGATGAGTGGTGTCCTGTGTTCTGGAGTTGAAATAACTTTAGATGAGTGGTGTCCTGCTAGCTAGCTAAACAATGAACCATAATCTCAACTCATGACGTTACTACCCTGCATGAATCTGCAGGTAGCTAACCAACCGGGTTCTATGGCTATAACTAGTCAAGCAAATGTGTCTGAGATACGAAGAATAAGATCATACACATAACGTTAGCTAGCGAGCCAGCCAGCTAACATTGTCTAGATTATGCTTTAACTTGAAATGAAACTACTTCCTGTCAAAATTAGAAATGTTTAATATCTGAAAATGTAGCTAGCTAGACTGTCTTACCTGTATCGACAGGTGTTTTCTCCATCTCCTTAGCAATCAATCTCTAATTCCACTGATTTCAAAACTCGGTCCTCCAGAAAGTGGAGAACATGCACATAACGTTAGCTAGCGAGCCAGCCAGCTAACGTTAGCTAGCTAACAGTACACTTTAACTTGACGTTAGGTTTATGCAATTTTACTACACAATACATTTTTAAAAAGCCATGTTGGACAGGATTACCTAGACATACTGACCAGCTCAAATAGACAGACGCGTGCTATATGGCTGACCAATCCAAACTCATCTCTCGGCATGTCCAGGCCACTCATTATCTTAGCCAATCATGGCTAGTGGGAAGGTTGCTCTATTTTTACGTGGCTAAAACAACTAAGCTCGTAATTTAACAATTGTATTTGTATTTAAAGATGGCAAACAAGTTTGATATTAAGGCAAATGAAAGTTCACATGTTCGAGAAGCCATGTCTGCCAAAAAACAGATAAAAATACACCTTGTGGAACAGCGGGGACTGTGAAGCAACACAAACATAGGCACAGACACATGCATACACACACATGATAACATACGCATTTCTGCCCAAAAATAACAGTTTACATTCAAACGGTTCTCCTGTGACCCGCGACATACACCTAGTTTCCTAAAATTGGTCACAAATGACTGATGATTGGCTGAGAGAAATTGATGATAAAAAGATCGTAGGAGCTTTTTTGTTAAACTTCAGTGCAGCTTTAAACATTATCGATGACAAGGCGAAAACAGGTTTACCCATAATGACAAGGAGAAAACAGGTTTTTAGACATTTCTGCAAATTTATTAAAAATTAAAACCAGAAATATCTTATTCAGCCCCTTTGCTATGAGACTTGAAAATGAGCTCATGTGATCAGGTCCTGTTTCCATTGATCATCCTTGAGATGTTCCTACAACTTGATTTGAGTCCACCTGTGGTAAATTCAATTGATTGGACATGATTTGGAAAGGCACACACCTGTCTTATCTAAAGTCCCACAATTGACAGTGCATGTCAGAGCAAAAAAACAAGCCATTAGGTTAAAGGAATTGTCCGTAGAGCTCCGAGACAGGATTGTGTCGAGGCACAGATCTGGGGAAATTTCTGCAGCGTTGAAGGTCTCCAAGAACACAGTAGCCTCCATCATTCTTAAATGGAAGAAATTTGACTCTTCACCAAGACTCTTCAAAGAGCTGGCCGCCCGGCCAAACTGAGCAATCGGGGGAGAAGGGCCTTCGTCAGGGAGGTGACCAAGAACCTCATGGTCACTCTGACAGAGCTCTAGAGTTCCTCTGTAGAGATGGGAGAACCTTCCAGAAGGACAACCATCTCTGCAGCACTCCCCCAATCAGGCCTTTATGGTAGAGTTGCCCGCCGAAGCCAGTCCTCAGTAAAAGGCACATGACAGCCCTCTTGGACTTTGCCCAAAGGCACCTAAATACTCTCAGACCATGAGAAACAAGATTATCTGGTCTGATGAATCAAAGATTGAACTCTTTAGCGTGAATACCAAGTGTCCCATCTGGAGGAAACCTGGAACCATCCCTACGGTGAAACATGGTGGTGGCAGCATCAGGCTGTGGGGATGTTTTTCAGCAGTAGGGACTGGGAGACTAGTCAGGATCGAGGGAAAGATGAACAGAGCAAAGTACAGAGAGATCCTTCATGAAAACCTACTCCAGAGCACCCATGACCTCAAACTGGAGCAAAGGTTCACCTTCCAACAGGACAACGACCCTAAGATTACAGGCAAGACAACGCAGGAGTGACTTTGGGACAAGTCTCTGAATGTCCTTGAGTGGCCCAGCCATATCATGGACTTGAACCTGATCAAACATCCCTGGAGAGACCCTGAGAATAGCTGTGCAGCGACGATCCCCATCCAACCTGACAGAGCTTGAGAGGATCTGCAGAGAAGAATGGGAGAAACTCTCCAAATACAGGTGTGCCAAGCTTCTAGCATCATACCCAAGATGAATCAATGCTGTAATTACTCCCAAATGTGCTTTATTAAGCAAGTATTGAGTAAAGGGTCTGAATATTTATGTAAATGTGATTTTTTTTCTTTATTTGTAATAAATTAGCTAAATGTTCCAAAAAACAGTTTTTGCTTCGTCATTATGGGGTATTTATTGTGTGTAGATTGACAAGGATTTAAAAAAAAATCATTTTAGAATAAGGCAGGAACTAATGGGGATCCATAATAAACCCCAGGAAGAGTAGCTGCTGCCTTGGCAGGAACTAATGGGGATCCATAATAAACCCCAGGAAGAGTAGCTGCTTCCTTTGCAGGAACTAATGGCGATCCATAATAAACCCCAGGAAGAGTAGCTGCTGCCTTGACAGCAACTAATGGGGATCCATAATAAATCCCAGGAAGAGTAGCTGCTGCCTTGACAGGAACTAATGTGGATCCATAATAAACCCCAGGAAGAGTAGCTGCTGCCTTGACAGAAACTAATGGGGATCCATATTAAACCCCAGGAAGAGTAGCTGCTTCCTTGACAGGAACAAATGGGGATCCATAATAAACCCCAGGAAGAGTAGCTGCTGCCTTGGCAGGAACTAATGGGGATCCATAATAAACCCCAGGAAGAGTAGCTGCTGCCTTGGCAGGAACGAATGGGGATCCATAATAAACCCCAGGAAGAGTAGCTGCTGCCTTGACAGGAACGAATGGGGATCCATAATAAACCCCACGAAGAGTAGCTGCTGCCTTGGCAGGAACTAATGAGGATCCATAATAAACCCCAGGAAGAGTAGCTGCTGCCTTGGCAGGAACTAATGAGGATCCATAATAAACCCCAGGAAGAGTAGCTGCTGCCTTGGCAGGAACTAATGGGGATCCATAATAAACCCCAGGAAGAGTAGCTGCTGCCTTGGCAGGAACAAATGGGGATCCATAATAAACCCCAGGAAGAGTAGCTGCTGCCTTGGCAGGAACTAATGGGGATCCATAATACACCCCAGGAAGAGTAGCTGCTGCCTTGGCAGGAACTAATGGGGATCCATAATAAACCCCAGGAAGAGTAGCTGCTGCCTTGGCAGGAACTAATGGGGATCCATAATAAACCCCAGGAAGATTAGCTGCTGCCTTGGCAGGAACTAATGGGGATCCATAATAAACCCCAGGAAGAGTATCTTCTGCCTTGGCAGGAACTAATGGGGATCCATAATAAACCCCAGGAAGAGTAGCTGCTGCCTTGGCAGGAACTAATGGGGATCCATAATAAACCCCAGGAAGAGTAGCTGCTGCCTTGGCAGGAACTAATGGGGATCCATAATAAACCCCAGGAAGAGTAGCTGCTGCCTTGGCAGGAACTAATAGGGATCCATAATAAACCCCAGGAAGAGTAGCTGCTGCCTTGGCAGGAACTAATGGGGATCCATAATAAACCCCAGGAAGAGTAGCTGCTGCCTTGACAGGAACTAATGGGGATCCATAATAAACCCCAGGAAGAGTAGCTGCTGCCTTGGCAGGAACTGCTTTTTTCGTCCCTTTGATATTTTAAGTAAAAATGTTGCAACAACATTGCATTTTAAAAGCTTGTTACATTAAATGCAGTGCTCTATAATATAGACAACAAGCTGCCATTCCTCTTGGGGATTTATGGCTGATTTAAGATTACATCCACAACCCTGTTACAGTCAACCCTGTTACTTTAATAGGCACTATAACACTATAGTAATTGTTTTATTTAACCTCATGAGATGGGGACCAGATGTTTTTTATGAAGTTCAACATGTGCTCTCTTTATGATAGAATGTTTTAATTAGGTGAAATCAAAAGTTTATTTTGACCAAGTTTCACTTCGCAAATGGTGGACCGACCATAACAATCCCCCCCTCTTTCTCCTCTCTCTCTTTCTCTCTTTCTCTCTCTTCTCCCCCTCTCTTTCTTTCTCCCCTCTTTCTCTATTTCTCTCTCTCTCTTCTCCCTCTCTCTCTTTCTCTCTCTCTCTTCACCCTCTCTCTCTTTCTCTCTTTCTTCCCCCTCTCTCTCTCTATCTCTCTCTTCCCCTGTTTCTCCTCCCCCCTATCTCTCTCTCTCCCCGCTCTCTCTGTCTCTCTCTTCCCCTGTTTCTCCTCCCCCCTATCTCTCTCTCCCCCCTCTCTCTGTCTCTCTCTTCCCCTGTTTCTCCTCCCCCCTATCTCTCTCTCTCCCCCTCTCAATTAAATTTAATTCAAAGGGCTTTAGTTGTATGGGAAATGCATGTTTACATTGCCAAAGCAAATGGAATAGACAATCAACAAATGGGAAATAAACAAGGGAAGCATTAGTAAACATTACACTCACATTTATTTTCAAAGAATATAAACATTTGAAATGTTATATTATTGGCTATGTACAGCGTTGTAACAATGATGCAAGTAGTTGAAGTATGAAAGGAAAATTAAATTATCAAATAAATATAGGGTGTATTTAAAATGGTGTTTGTGCTTCACTGGTTTCCCTTTTCTCATGGCAACGGACCACACATCTTGCTGCGGTGATGGTACACTCCGGTATTTCACCTAACAGATATGGGAGGTCATCAATGTTTGATTTGTTTTCAATTTTTTTCGTGGGTCTGTGTGATCTGAGGGAAAATATGTGTCTCTAATGTGGTCATACATTTGGCAGTGCAGTTCAGTTTCCACCTCATTTTGTGGGCAGTGTGCACATCTGCCTATGGCTATCAGGCATCAAGGTAAGATCCAGATGCATACTGTCGCAGTAACAATGTTTATTGTGGCAACAGGGGCAGGCAAAGACAGGTCAAGGCAGGGGTCGAAAATCCAGGGTAAGGAAAATGTTCAGGACAGCAGGCTCAGGGTCAGGCAGAGAGGTCAGGTGGGCGGGTACAGGGTCAGGACAGGCAGAGGTGGACGAGAAAAGAGAGGCTGGGAAACGAAAGGAGCTGACAGGAACACGCTGGTTAGAATGGTATGGAACGAACAAGACGAACTGGCAACAAACAGACAGAGAACATAGGTATAAATACACAGGGGATAATAAGGAAAATGGATGACACCTGGGCGCCCAGATCATGGCGACCTCTCTCAATAGCAGGGCTATGCACACTACATCTGTACATAGTCAAGGTTTTTCTTACCTTTGGGCCAGTCACAGTGGGCAGGTACTCTGTGTACTCTCTGTTTAGGGACAGATAGTGTTCCAATGTGCTCTGTTTTTTGGTTACAGTGTGTCAAATAGTTATCTTTTTGTTTTCACATGATTTGGTTGGGCCTCAATTAGAGGTCGACCGATTATGATTTTTCAACGCCGATACCGATTATTGGAGGACCAAAAAAGCCGATACCGATTTATTTTTTGTTGTTGTTGTTGTAATAATGACAATTACAACAATACTGAATGAACACTTATTTTAACTTAATATAATACATCAATAAAATCAATTTGCCTCAAATAAATAATGAAACATGTTACATTTGGTTTAAATAATGCAAAAACAAAGTGTTGGAGAAAAGTAAAAGTGCAATATGTGCCATGTAAGAAAGCTAACGTTTCAGTTCCTTGCTCAGAACATGAGAACATATGAAAGCTGGTGGTTCCTTTTAACATGAGTCTTCAATATTCCCAGGTAAGAAGTTTTAGGTTGTAGTTATTATCGGAATTATAGGACTATTTCCCTCTGTACCATTTGTATTTCATTAACCTTTGACTATTGGATGTTCTTCTAGGCACTGTAGTATTGCCAGTGTAACAGTATAGCTTCCGTCCCTCGAGTTAGCGCGCGCTAACTAGCTAGCCATTTCACTTCGGTTACACCAGCCTCATCTCGGGAGTTGATAGGCTTGAAGTCATAAACAGCGCAATGCTTGACTGACAACGAAGAGCTGCTGGCAAAATGCACGAAAGTGCTGTTTGAATGAATTTTTACGCGCCTGCTTCTGCCTACCACAGCTCAGTCAGATACTTGTATTCTCAGTCAGATTATATGCAACGCAGGACATGCTAGATAATATCTAGTAATATCATCAATCATGTGTAGTTAACTAGTGTATATGATTGATTGTTTGTTATAAGATAAGTTTCATGCTAGCTAGCAACTTACCTTGGCTTACTGCATTCGCGTAACAGTCTCCTTGTGGAGTGCAACGAGAGCGAGGCAGGTCTTTTTTGCGTTGGACTAGTTAACTGTAAGGTTGCAAGATTGACAAGGTGAAAATCTGTCGTTCTGCCCCTGAACAAGGCAGTTAACCCACCGTTCCTAGGCCGTCATTGAAAATAAGAATGTGTTCTTAACTGACTTGCCTAGTTAAATAAAGGTAAAAAAAATATATTTCTATATATATTTTTTATCAGCAAGTCGGCGCCCAAAAATACCGATTTCCGATTGTTATGAAAACTTGAAATCGGCCCTAATTAATTAATTAGGGCAACAGTTTCTATAATTTGTATTTGTTGTCCTTGTGACTAGACCTTGTTTGGAACACCATTATTTTAGTCTTACTGAGATTTACTGTCGGGGCCCAGGTCTGACAGAATCTGTACAGAAGATCTAGATGCTGCTGTAGGCCCTGCTTGGTCGGGGACAGAAGCACCAGATCATCAGCGAACAGTAGACATTTGACCTCACATTCTAGCAGGATGAGGGTGGTTGCTGCAGACTATTCTAGTGCCCTCGCCAATTCTGTGATATATATGTTGAAGAGGGTGGGGTTTATGCTGCGTCCCTGCCTCACCTCACGGCCCTTTGGGAAGAAATGTGTGTGTTTTATGCCAATTTTACAGTGCCTTGCGAAAGTATTCGGCCCCCTTGAACTTTGCGACCTTTTGTCACATTTCAGGATTCAAACATAAAGATATAAAACTGTATTTTTTTGTGAAGAATCAACAACAAGTGGGACACAATCATGAAGTGGAACGACATTTATTGGATATTTCAAACTTTTTTAACAAATCAAAAACTGAAAAATTGTGCGTGCAAAATTATGAAGACGGCTGCACAGTACTGTCTTTTATCGATAGCGGTTATATTGTTTAGGACCTTGAGCGTGGCTGTATACATCTGGCCCTTCTTTGGACACTGTGTTAACAAACGAGCTCTTCAAACGAGCTTCAATGCCATACAACACTCCTTCCGTGGCCTCCAACTGCTTCTAAATGCTAGTAAAACTACTTGCATGCTCTTCAAATGATTGCTGCCCGCACCCTCCTGCCCACCCGATTAGCATCACTACTCTGGACGGTTCTGACTTAGAATATGTGGACAACTCCAAATACCTAGGTATCTGGTTAGACTGTAAACTCTCCTTCCAGACTCACATTAACCATCTCCAATCCAACATTAAATCTAGAATTGGCTTCCTATTTCACAACAAAGCATCCTTCACTCATGCTGCCAAACATACCATTGTAAAACTGACTATCCTACCGATCCTCAACTTCGGCGATGTTATTTACAAAATAGCCTCCAACAGTAAACTGGATGAAGTCTATCACAGTGCCATTCGTTTTGTCACCAAAGCCCCATATACTACCCACCACTGCAACCTGTGTGCTCTCGTTGGCTGGCCCTCACTACATATTCGTTGCCAAACCCACTGGCTCCAGGTTATCTACAAGTATTTTCTCTGTAAAGGCCTGCCTTATCTCAGCTCACTGGTCACCATAGCAACACCCACCCGTAGCGCGAGCTCCAGCAGGTATATTGCACTGGTCATCCCCAAAGCCAACACTTCCTTTGGTCGCCTTTCCTTCCAGTTCTCTGCTGCCAATGACTAGAACGAATAGCAAAAAATCTCTGAATCTGGAGACCCATACCTCCCTCTCTAACTTTAAGCATCAGCTGTCAGAGCAGCTTGCCGATTACTGTACCTGTACACAGCCCATCTGTAAATAGCTGTAATAACATCCAACTACCTCATCCCCATATTGTTATTTATCTTCTTGCTCTTTTGCACCCCAGTATCGCTACTTGCACATCATCATCTGCACATCTATCACTCGTGTTAATGATAAATTGTAATTATTTCACCTCTATTGCCTATTTATTGCCTTACCTCCCTAATCTTCTACATTTGCACACACTGTACATAGATTTTTCTATTGTGTTATTGACTGTATGTTTGGTTATTCCATGTGTTGTTGTTTTTGTCGCACTGCTTTGCTTTATCTTGGCCATGTTGCAGTTGTAAATGAGATCTTGTTCTAAACTGGCCTACCTGGTTAAATAAAGGGTTAGGGTTATATATATAAATGCCTGGTTAAATAAAGGGTTAGGGTTATATATATAAATACCTGGTTAAATAAAGGGTTAGGGTTATATATATAAATACCTGGTTAAATAAAGGGTTATATATATAAATACCTGGTTAAATAAAGGTGAAATAAATAAATAAACCTTTTTTAAAAGCCACGTCTCATGTGCTCATCCACTGGCACATTAATAGCTGATTCTATGTTTTGTAATTTATCATGTGAATGTTTTTGCTGTTTGCTCTTTGTTATATGGCTGAAAAAGGTTGGGGGAGTGGTTTTCCATACGTCTCCATTTTGGAAAGATGGCTCTTTGTGCTGTTGTTTGTTTAGTGTGTTCCACTTTTCCCAGAAGTGATTTGATTCAATGGAATCTTCAATCACATTGAGCTGTTTTCTGTCATGCTGTTCCCTCATTTTCCGTAGTGTATTTCTGTATTGTTTTAGTGATTCACCACAGTGAAGGCTCAGGTTTTCTGGTTCTCTGTGTTTTTGGTTGGATAGTCTTCTCAGTTTCTGTTAAGTTTTACATTCTCTATCAAACCATTTCTCATTGTTGTTAGTCATTTTAGGTTTTCTGCCAGAATTTAAATTTGACATGTTAGCTGATAGATAGAACAACCCCTACAGGCCCCGCCTTTTCCTGTAGTCCACAATCAGCTCCTTTGTCTTGCTCACATTGAGGGAGGGGTTGTTGTCCTGGCACCACACTGCCAGTTCTCTGACCTCCTCTCTATAGGCTGTCTTGTCATTGTTTGTGATCAGGCCTACCACTGTTGTGTCATCAGCAAACTTATTGATGGTTTTGGAGTCGTGTTTGGCCACGTAGTCGTGGGTGAACAGGGAGTACAGGATGGGACTCACCCCTGAGGGGCTCCAGTGTTGAGGATCAGCGTGGCAGATGTGTTGTTGTCTACCCTTACCACCTGGGGGCGGCCCGTCAGGAAGTCCAGAATCCACTTGCAGAGGGAGGTGTTTAGTCCCAGGGTCCTTAGCTTAGTGATGAACTTCGTGGGCACTATGGTGTCGAACACTGAGCTGTAGTCAATGAACAGCATTTTCACATAGCTGTTCCTTTTGTGCAGGTGGGAAAGGGCAGTGTGGAGTGCGATTGAGATTCTGTCACCTGTGAACCTGCTGAGGCGGTATGCGAATTGGAGTGGGTCTAGGGTATCCGGGAGGATGCTGTTGATGTGAGCCATAACCAGCCTTTCAAAGCACTTCATGGCAACAGACGTGAGTGCTACATGGCGGTAAGGATTTAGGAAGGTTATCTTCACTTCCTTGGGCACAGGGACTATGGTGGTTTGCTTAAAACATGTAGGTGTTACAGACTCGGTCAGGGAGAGGTTGAAAATGTCAGTGAAGACACTTGACAGCTGGTCCGCACATGCTCTGAGTACATGTCCTGTTAATCCTTCTGGCCCCGCGGTTTTGTGAATGTTGACCTGTTTAAAGGTCTTGCTCACATCGGCTACAGAGAGCGTTATCACACAGTCATCCAGAACAGCTGGTGCTCTCGTGCATGCTTCAGTGTTGCTTGCCTCGAAGCCAGCATATAAGGCATTTAGCTCGTCTGGTAGGCTTGCGTCACTGGGCAGCTCGCGTCTGGGTTTCCCTTTGTAGTCTGTAATAGTCAATGCCACATCCGTCAGAGCTTAATCCTGAATTGACGCTTTGCTTGTTTGATGGTTCATCTGAGGGCATAGTGGGATTTCATATAGGCGTTGTTGTTCATGTTGTCGTGGTTGTGTCTATGGGAGCATATGGGGAGGGAATGCTGTCACCTCCAGGTAGGTGTTTGTCTCCCTTTGTGCTGAAGGTGTCAGGTTTTCTCATCCCCACCCTCTCTATCTCTCTCTCTCTGTTCTCTCTCTCTCTGTTCTCTCTCTCTCTCTGTTCTCTCTCTCTCTCTCTCTCTCTGTTCTCTCTCTTCTCTCTCTCTCTCTCTCTCTCTCTGTTCTCTCTCTCTCTCTCTCTCTCTCTCTCTCTCTCTCTCTCTCTCTCTCCATGACTCAGACCTATTGGTGGTTTTCTCCTCCGTTTCCCGGTCAAGCTGTTACCCTGGTTACCTCTCTCTGACTTCCATTTCCTCTCTTAAGCGTCTAATCTCCTCCCATCAGCAGCAGCATCACAAATTGCCCCCTATTTACCTATATGGGGCACTACTTTTGACTAGGGTCCATAAGGAACTACTGTATGCACAGCACTATATAGGTAATAAGTTGCCATTTGGGACAGGCAGGGTCTCCAGCTGAGAGGGCTGTGCTGCTGATGAGGTGATAAAGGCAGTCTTTAACAGGAACCTCCTGTACTGTAGTAGAGGTGTTACACTGTCTGGCATAGACTTATTGGAGAACAGACAGACAGACAGACAGACAGACAGACAGACAGACAGACAGACAGACAGACCATTAGTAACACACTATGCCGTCATGGATTAAAATCCTGCAGCGCACGCAAGGTCACCCTGCTCAAGCCAGCGCATGTCCAGGCCCGTCTGAAGTTTGCCAATGACCATCTGGATGATCCAGAGGAGGAATGGGAGAAGGTCATGTGGTCTGATGAGACAACAATAGAGCTTTTTGGTCTAAACTCCACTCGCCGTGTTTGGAGGAAGAAGAAGGATGAGTACAACCCCAAGAACACCATCCCAACCGTGAAGCATGGAGGTGGAAACATCATTCTTTGGGGATACTTTTCTGCAAAGGGGACAGGACGACTGCACCGTATTGAGGGGAGGATGGATGGGGCCATGTATCGCGAGATCTTGGCCAACAATCCCCTTCCCTCAGTAAGAGCATTGAAGATGGGTCGTGGCTGGGTCTTCCAGCATGACAATGACCCGAAACACACAGCCAAGGCAACTAAGGAGTGGCTCCGTAAGAAGCATCTCAAGGTCCTGGAGTGGCCTAGCCAGTCTCCAGACCTGAACCCAATAGAACATCTTTGGAGGGAGCTGAAAGTCCGTATTGCCCAGCGACAGCCCCGAAACCTGAATGATCTGGAGAAGGTCTGTATGGAGGAGTGGGCCAAAATCCCTGCTGCAGTGTATGCAGCCATGGGAGAGTTCTGTTACTGTAACGGGTCCTGTCTAGCCAGGGTTCAGCCATGGGAGAGTTCTGTTACTGTAACGGGTCCAGTCTAGTCTAGCCATGGTTCAGCCATGGGAGAGTTATGTTACTGTAATGGGTCCAGTCTAGCCAGGGTTCAGCCATGGGAGAGTTCTGTTACTGTAACGGGTACTGTCTAGCCAGGGTTCAGCCATGGGAGAGTTCTGTTACTGTAACGGGTCCAGTCTAGCCAGGGTTCAGCCATGGGAGAGTTCTGTTACTGTAACGGGCCCAGTCTAGCCAGGGTTCAGCCATGGGAGAGTTCTGTTACTGTAATGGGTCCAGTCTAGCCAGGGTTCAGCCATGGGAGAGTTCTGTTACTGTAACGGGTCCAGTCTAGCCAGGGTTCAGCCAAGGGAGAGTTCTGTTACTGTAACGGGTCCAGTCTAGCCAGGGTTCAGCCATGGGAGAGTTCTGTTACTGTAACGGGTCCAGTCTAGCCAGGGTTCAGCCATGGGAGAGTTCTGTTACTGTAACGGGTCCAGTCTAGCCAGGGTTCAGCCATGGTAGAGTTCTGTTACTGTAACGGGTCCAGTCTAGCCAGGGTTCAGCCATGGGAGAGTTCTGTTACTGTAATGGGTCCAGTCTAGCCAGGGTTCAGCCATGGGAGAGTTCTGTTACTGTAATGGGTCCAGTCTAGCCAGGGTTCAGCCATGGGAGAGTTCTGTTACTGTAATGGGTCCAGTCTAGCCAGGGTTCAGCCATGGGAGAGTTCTGTTACTGTAACGGGTCCAGTCTAGCCAGGGTTCAGCCATGGGAGAGTTCTGTTACTGTAACGGGTCCAGTCTAGCCAGGGTTCAGCCATGGGAGAGTTCTGTTACTGTAACGGGTCCTGTCTAGCCAGGGTTCAGCCATGGGAGGGTTCTGTTACTGTAACGGGTCCTGTCTAGCCAGGGTTCAGCCATGGGAGAGTTCTGTTACTGTAACGGGTCCTGTCTAGCCAGGGTTCAGCCATGGGAGAGTTCTGTTACTGTAACGGGTCCTGTCTAGCCAGGGTTCAGCCATGGGAGAGTTCTGTTACTGTAACGGGTCCTGTCTAGCCAGGGTTCAGCCATGGGAGAATTCTGTTACTGTAATGGGTCCAGTCTAGCCAGGGTTCAGCCATGGGAGAGTTCTGTTACTGTAACGGGTCCTGTCTAGCCAGGGTTCAGCCATGGGAGAGTTCTGTTACTGTAACAGGTCCAGTCTAGCCAGGGTTCAGCCATGGGAGAGTTCTGTTACTGTAACGGGTCCAGTCTAGCCAGGGTTCAGCCATGGGAGAGTTCTGTTACTGTAACGGGTCCTGTCTAGCCAGGGTTCAGCCATGGGAGGGTTCTGTTACTGTAACGGGTCCTGTCTAGCCAGGGTTCAGCCATGGGAGAGTTCTGTTACTGTAACGGGTCCTGTCTAGCCAGGGTTCAGCCATGGGAGAGTTCTGTTACTGTAACGGGTCCTGTCTAGCCAGGGTTCAGCCATGGGAGAGTTCTGTTACTGTAACGGGTCCTGTCTAGCCAGGGTTCAGCCATGGGAGAATTCTGTTACTGTAATGGGTCCAGTCTAGCCAGGGTTCAGCCATGGGAGAGTTCTGTTACTGTAACGGGTCCTGTCTAGCCAGGGTTCAGCCATGGGAGAGTTCTGTTACTGTAACGGGTCCAGTCTAGCCAGGGTTCAGCCATGGGAGAGTTCTGTTACTGTAACGGGTCCAGTCTAGCCAGGGTTCAGCCATGGGAGAGTTCTGTTACTGTAACGGGTCCAGTCTTGCCGTAACGGGTCCAGTCTTGCCTGATACTGTATGTACACTGTAGTAGGCTAGTTTAGGCCTGGAGTTTCTGGCCCTAGCCAGAGTTCAGACATTTTTAAAGTATACCGTATTAACAATTATGGACATAATGAAATAATATCGTCAGGAAGTTTCCACCATGGCCCTCCCTCACCATGTTTAGACAGGCTGAACGCCTCAGTGTACCCTAGGCTTGAGTCAGGACCTGGAGGTTTTCCTGGCCATGTGATCAGGAAAACCTCTGTGCCCTACTGTATGTCATATAGAGAGTTGTCTTCTAGCGAGAAGAAGTGTAGAACCAGGTCACCATGTAATGTTATTGACTACGTTTGAAATGGCTAAACTGATCCTGGATCAGCTCTCCTACTGAGACATTGTCTAAATACAGACCCAGTAGAACCCAGGGCCCTATGTTGTCATGCTTATTGAACCCATGGCCCTATGTTGTCATGCTTATTGATCCCAGGGCCCTATGTTGTCATGCTTATTGATCCCAGGGCCCTATGTTGTCATGCTTATTGAATCCAGGGCCCTATGTTGTCATGCTTATTGAACCCAGGGCCCTATGTTGTCATGCTTATTGAACCCAGGGCCCTATGTTGTCATGCTCATTGAACCCAGGGCCCTATGTTGTCATGCTTTTTGAACCCAGGGCCCTATGTTGTCACGCTCATTGAACCCAGGGCCCTATGTTGTCATGCTTATTGAACCCAGGGCCCTATGTTGTCATGCTTATTGATCCCAGGGCCCTATGTTGTCATGCTTTTTGATCCCAGGGCCCTATGTTGTCATGCTTATTGAACCCAGGGCCCTATGTTGTCATGCTTATTGATCCCATTCTTATGATTTAATCCATTGACTCCTCCTGTAAACTCCATTACATTAATTTAACATACTCTGACCTGTAAACTCCATTACATTAGTTTAAGTACCTGACCCTATAGATTAATGCATGTTTACTTAATGGAACCTATATCGATGCCCTGCCACATTGATGTTTCCCACGTTCATTTGAACTTTAACTCACATGTTCATGTTCATACTGTGTATATGACCTTTAACCCAGAAGTGATATTAGATGACAGATTAAAGACATACTGTGTGTTCTTTCTTTTCCAGCTCAGTCGTTCAAGGAGTTCTCCCAGCTACTGAACACAGTGGAAGAGGAGAGGAGACGCTTGGTAACAATTCTGTTATTACACTATTAATGTCCTCTTTATGTATGAGAAAGTGGTCATCAACTTCATTGTTCCATTTTAATTTAGTACAGATTAGATCCGTCCTATCAGATATTGCAGCTGTAGGCCTGTTACAGATGTAGGATCTTAATTTGATCACCCTTTTGTTGCGGAGAATTTTCCGTGTAAAGCAGGAAATGCAAACTTGTAGTGTACAACCACGACCACACTGCAGAGCCATGACTCTGGCGAGAAAGACTAGTGGAATACTGAGCCCTTTAACTGCACTTAACTGAGCGTGGTATGGGGCTCTGCTCACACTCTGGCTGGGCTGTGTCTTGCATGGGGCTCTGCTCACACTCAGGCTGGGCTGTGTCTTGCATGGGGCTCTGCTCACACTCAGGCTGGGCTGTGTCTTGCATGGGGCTCTGCTCACACTCAGGCTGGGCTGTGTCTTGCATGGGGCTCTGCTCACACTCAGGCTGGGCTGTGTCTTGCATGGGGCTCTGCTCACACTCTGGCTGGGCTGTGTCTTGCATGGGGCTCTGCTCACACTCAGGCTGGGTTGTGTCTGGCATGGGGCTCTGCTCACACTCAGGCTGGGCTGTGTCTTGCATGGGGCTCTGCTCACACTCAGGCTGGGTTGTGTCTGGCATGGGGCTCTGCTCACACTCAGGCTGGGCTGTGTCTTGCATGGGGCTCTGCTCACCCTCAGGCTGGTGTAACGGAGACTCAACAATGCAGTTAGCCTGGTAGTGCCAAAGCTATGCCAGACGTCAGTTTGCAGCTGAACAGTGATGTCAGGCATAGCACATTCAGAGTAACTGAGTAGGTTGGCTGCCTGAGGCAATGTACTGAAACCTTTTATATTGAATTGATGTCCATATTTATTGTCAATTCCAAATGTGATTGGATGGACCATGAAAATAGCATTGTGTTGAATGATATTGTACTAGGTCACAAAAAGGCTACAACAACCCTGTATCAGACCTCATTGTAGCATATGGTACAATGTTGTATTGTGATCTGAGTAAAGGTTACAACAACCCTCTCACACACACCTCTACTTAACTACATATTAAAGGGATCGTCTCAAAATCGACCACAGTAAATGATGTTTATAAATTGAGGAAACAGTCAATTGGTAGTTCATCCGTTTGACCAATAAACAGAATACGTAGATGAAGCCACGAAGAAGACATATTCTCTTCTGAGCCACGAAGAAGACATATTCTCTTCTGAGCCACGAAGAAGACATATTCTCTTCTGAGCCACGAAGAAGACATATTCTCTTCTGAGCCACGAAGAAGACATATTCTCTTCTGAGCCACGAAGAAGACATATTCTCTTCTGAGCCACGAAGAAGACATATTCTCTTCTGAGCCACGAAGAAGACATATTCTCTTCTGAGCCACGAAGAAGACATATTCTCTTCTGAGCCACGAAGAAGACATATTCTCTTCTGAGCTACGAAGAAGACATATTCTCTTCTGAGCCACGAAGAAGACATATTCTCTTGTGAACTGGCTAACCCCACTGTTTAGGGCCTGTGACTGTCACCTTAGCCAACTCAATACTGACGTGTACCAAATTTCTCCCTATTCCCTTTATAGTGCACTACATTTGACCAGGGTCCATAGTGCACTATACTGGGGATAGGGTGCCATTAGGGAGGGTCTCAAAAGCTATATCATTATAGTCTGTAATTATTTCTCAAACAGGAAATGCCATCAGGGGATCGTATACCAATGATTTGTTTTGACAGTATGACAGGGGAATGATGTATGGGGCTTGAAAGTAAAGCTAAAAGAAACAGTAAGAATTGTTTTATTTACGTTAGTCTGTGGCTGAGTCCAAAATGGCAACACCTTCCCTATCCAGTGCACTACTTTAGACCAGGGCCCATAGTGCACTACTTTAGACCAGGGCCCATAGTGCACTACTTTAGACCAGGGCCCATAGTGCACTACTTTAGACCAGGGCCCATAGTGCACTACTTTAGGCCAGGGCCCATAGTGCACTACTTTAGACCAGGGCCCATAGGGAATAGGGTGCTGTGTGACTGCATCTCCATGTCCCAGAGAAAGGAAAGAGGGGCCCTGGACTGTTCAAAGTGTTTTACAGAAAATAATAGCCTGTTTTCAGCAGCACATTTCAAGATAAGCTATATACTGAACCAAAAATATAAACACAAAATGAAACAATTTCATAGATTTGACTGACTTACAATTCATATGAGGAAATCAGTCAATTGAAATGAATTCATTAGGCCCTAATCTATGGATTTCACATGACTGGGAATACATTCATTAGGCCCTAATCTATGGATTTCACATGACTGGGAATACATTCATTAGGCCCTAATCTATGGATTTCACATGACTGGGAATACATTCATTAGGCCCTAATCTATGGATTTCACATGACTGGGAATACATTCATTAGGCCCTAATCTATGGATTTCACATGACTGGGAATACATTCATTAGGCCCTAATCTATGGATTTCACATGACTGGGAATACATTCATTAGGCCCTAATCTATGGATTTCACATGACTGGGAATACATTCATTAGGCCCTAATCTATGGATTTCATATGACTGGGAATACATTCATTAGGCCCTAATCTATGGATTTCACATGACTGGGAATACATTCATTAGGCCCTAATCTATGGATTTCACATGACTGGGAATACATTCATTAGGCCCTAATCTATGGATTTCACATGACTGGGAATGCATTCATTAGGCCCTAATCTATGGATTTCACATGACTGGGAATGCATTCATTAGGCCCTAATCCATGGATTTCACATGACTGGGAATACATTCATTAGGCCCTAATCTATGGATTTCACATGACTGGGAATACATTCATTAGGCCCTAATCTATGGATTTCATATGACTGGGAATATATTCATTAGGCCCTAATCTATGGATTTCACATGACTGGGAATACATTCATTAGGCCCTAATCTATGGATTTCACATGACTGGGAATACATTCATTAGACCCTAATCTATGGATTTCACATGACTGGGAATACATTCATTAGGCCCTAATCTATGGATTTCACATGACTGGGAATACATTCATTAGGCCCTAATCTATGGATTTCACATGACTGGGAATACATTTATTAGGCCCTAATCTATGGATTTCACATGACTGGGAATACATTCATTAGGCCCTAATCTATGGATTTCACATGACTGGGAATACATTCATTAGACCCTAATCTATGGATTTCACATGACTGGGAATACATTCATTAGGCCCTAATCTATGGATTTGACATGACTGGGAATACATTCATTAGGCCCTAATCTATGGATTTCACATGACTGGGAATACATTTATTAGGCCCTAATCTATGGATTTCACATGCCTGGGAATACATTCATTAGGCCCTAATCTATGGATTTCACATGACTGGGAATACATTCATTAGGCCCTAATCTATGGATTTCACATGACTGGGAATACATTCATTAGGCCCTAATCTATGGATTTCACATGACTGGGAATACATTCATTAGGCCCTAATCTATGGATTTCACATGACTGGGAATACATTCATTAGGCCCTAATCTATGGATTTCACATGACTGGGAATACATTCATTAGGCCCTAATCTATGGATTTCACATGACTGGGAATACATTCATTAGGCCCTAATCTATGGATTTCACATGACTGGGAATACATTCATTAGGCCCTAATCTATGGATTTCATATGACTGGGAATACATTCATTAGGCCCTAATCTATGGATTTCACATGACTGGGAATACATTCATTAGGCCCTAATCTATGGATTTCACATGACTGGGAATACATTCATTAGGCCCTAATCTATGGATTTCACATGACTGGGAATGCATTCATTAGGCCCTAATCTATGGATTTCACATGACTGGGAATGCATTCATTAGGCCCTAATCCATGGATTTCACATGACTGGGAATACATTCATTAGGCCCTAATCTATGGATTTCACATGACTGGGAATACATTCATTAGGCCCTAATCTATGGATTTCATATGACTGGGAATATATTCATTAGGCCCTAATCTATGGATTTCACATGACTGGGAATACATTCATTAGGCCCTAATCTATGGATTTCACATGACTGGGAATACATTCATTAGACCCTAATCTATGGATTTCACATGACTGGGAATACATTCATTAGGCCCTAATCTATGGATTTCACATGACTGGGAATACATTCATTAGGCCCTAATCTATGGATTTCACATGACTGGGAATACATTCATTAGGCCCTAATCTATGGATTTCACATGACTGGGAATACATTCATTAGGCCCTAATCTATGGATTTCATATGACTGGGAATACATTCATTAGGCCCTAATCTATGGATTTCATATGACTGGGAATAGATTCATTAGGCCCTAATCTATGGATTTCATATGACTGGGAATACATTCATTAGGCCCTAATCTATGGATTTCATATGACTGGGAATACAGATGTGCTTCTGTTGGTCACAGATACCTTAAACAAAATGGGCCTCGCGATGGGCCTCAGGATCTCGTAACATTATTTTCGTGCATTCAAATTGCCATCGATAAAATTCAATTGTGTTCGTTGTCCGTAGCTTGTGCCTGCCCCATACCATAACCCCACCACCACCATGGGGCACTCTGTTCACAACGTTGACATGAGCAAACCGCTCGCCCACACGACGCCATACACATGGTCTGTGGTTGTGAGGCCGGTTGGCCGTACTGTCATCTTTTTTCTTTATTTAACTAGGCAAGACAGTTAAGAACAAATTTACAATGACGGCCTACCCCGGCCAAACTCATACGACGCTGGGCCAATGACGGCCTACCCCGGCCAAACTCATACGACGCTGGGCCAATGACGGCCTACCCCGGCCAAACTCATACGATGCTGGGCCAATGACGGCCTACCCCGGCCAAACTCATACGACGCTGGGCCAATGACGGCCTACCCCGGCCAAACTCATACGACACTGGGCCAATGACGGCCTACCCCGGCCAAACTCATACGACGCTGGGCCAATGATGGCCTACCCCGGCCAAACTCATACGACGCTGGGCCAATGACGGCCTACCCCGGCCAAACTCATACGACGCTGGGCCAATGACGGCCTACCCCGGCCAAACTCGTACGACGCTGGGCCAATGACGGCCTACCCCGGCCAAACTCATACGACGCTGGGCCAATGACGGCCTACCCCGGCCAAACTCGTACGACACTGGGCCAATGACGGCCTACCCCGGCCAAACTCATACGACGCTGGGCCAATGACGGCCTACCCCGGCCAAACTCATACGACGCTGGGCCAATGACGGCCTACCCCGGCCAAACTCATACGACGCTGGGCCAATGACGGCCTACCCCGGCCAAACTCATACGACGCTGGGCCAATGACGGCCTACCCCGGCCAAACTCATACGACACTGGGCCAATTGTGCACCGCCCTATGGGAGGAGAGGGGGAGGCCGTCATTGTAAATAAGAATTTGTTCTTGACTTGCCTAGTTAAATAAAGGTTCAATTAAGAAAAATACATCATTCTAGCTAGTACTGTAGTACTGTAGTGACTCCTTTTGCACTGAGACGCAGTGCCTTAGACCGCTGTGCCACTCGGGAGCCCAATTCTCTAAAACGATGTTGGATGCGGCTTATGGTAGAGAAATTAACATTCATTTCTCCCCTGGCGTGACTGAAAGGAACACAGAGGCCTTTGAGGAGAACAAGCGCTTTCTGTCTGTGGCCACTTGTTTCATTCATTAGGCCTGTTGTAGACACTGCACAGCAGCTCAGCACAGAACAATTGGACAAACTCACAACAAAGAACAAAGGAGGTTTGCTGTGGAAATCTCTTATTCACTTTTATATCATTACATATTAACACTAGAAAAGCCTGGCCTCGAGGGACCCCTCTCCCCTCTGAGCCAATGACACATAAATACATTTCATTTATGCTATTGCAAAAATAATAATTTGTTTGTGTTTATGAAGGGCTTTGGTGATATCAGTATACAGAAGAAAATGTATTTCAAAGAATACAATAGCATTTTCATTAGTTTATGTACCTGTAGTCTATAAATAAACACCATCTCAAAGATCATTCATCTTCTACTGTTTAACTTCTGAACCAATAGGAGGCCCTCTCTGCCTCAACACTGTTTAACTTCTGAACCAATAGGAGGCCCTCCCTGCCTCAACACTGTTTAACTTCTGAACCAATAGGAGGCCCTCCCTGCCTCAACACTGTTTAACTTCTGAACCAATAGGAGGCCCTCCCTGCCTCAACACTGTTTAACTTCTGAACCAATAGGAGGCCCTCCCTGCCTCAACACTGTTTAACTTCTGAACCAATAGGAGGCCCTCCCTGCCTCAACACTGTTTAACTTCTGAACCAATAGGAGGCCCTCCCTGCCTCAACACTGTTTAACTTCTGAACCAATAGGAGGCCCTCGGTGCCTCGACACTGTTTAACTTCTGAACCAATAGGAGGCCCTCCCTGCCTCAACACTGTTTAACTTCTGAACCAATAGAAGGCCCTCCCTGCCTCAACACTGTTTAACTTCTGAACCAATAGGAGGCCCTCGCTGCCTCGACACTGTTTAACTTCTGAACCAATAGGAGGCCCTCCCTGCCTCAACACTGTTTAACTTCTGAACCAATAGGAGGCCCTGCATGCCTCAACACTGTTTAACTTCTGAACCAATAGGAGTCCCTCCCTGCCTCAACACTGTTTAACTTCTGAACCAATAGGAGGCCCTCGCTGCCTCGACACTGTTTAACTTCTGAACCAATAGGAGGCCCTCCCTGCCTCAACACTGTTTAACTTCTGAACCAATAGGAGGCCCTGCATGCCTCAACACTGTTTAACTTCTGAACCAATAGGAGGCCCTCCCTGCCTCAACACTGTTTAACTTCTGAACCAATAGGAGGCCCTCCCTGCCTCAACACTGTTTAACTTCTGAACCAATAGGAGGCCCTCCCTGCCTCAACACTGTTTAACTTCTGAACCAATAGGAGGCCCTCCCTGCCTCAACACTGTTTAACTTCTGAACCAATAGGAAGCCCTCGCTGCCTCGACACTGTTTAACTTCTGAACCAATAGGAGGCCCTCCCTGCCTCAACACTGTTTAACTTCTGAACCAATAGGAGGCCCTGCATGCCTCAACACTGTTTAACTTCTGAACCAATAGGAGTCCCTCCCTGCCTCAACACTGTTTAACTTCTGAACCAATAGGAGGCCCTCGCTGCCTCGACACTGTTTAACTTCTGAACCAATAGGAGGCCCTCCCTGCCTCAACACTGTTTAACTTCTGAACCAATAGGAGGCCCTGCATGCCTCAACACTGTTTAACTTCTGAACCAATAGGAGGCCCTCCCTGCCTCAACACTGTTTAACTTCTGAACCAATAGGAGGCCCTCCCTGCCTCAACACTGTTTGACTTCTGAACCAATAGGAGGCCCTCCCTGCCTCAACACTGTTTAACTTCTGAACCAATAGGAGGCCCTCGGTGCCTCGACACTGTTTAACTTCTGAACCAATAGGAGGCCCTCCCTGCCTCAACACTGTTTAACTTCTGAACCAATAGGAGGCCCTCCCTGCCTCAACACTGTTTAACTTCTGAACCAATAGGAGGCCCTGCATGCCTCAACACTGTTTAACTTCTGAACCAATAGGAGGCCCTCCCTGCCTCAACACTGTTTAACTTCTGAACCAATAGGAGGCCCTCCCTGCCTCGACCTGTAATATCACCCACTGTTTACCTTCTGATCCCAGTGTCAGTCTAAATTAATGAAAAGCCAGATGAAATGCAGAGCAGTTCAAAAACATTCAAACATGTGAGGAATTGTCCACCGAAACAGATACTCTCTCTACCCTTCCCCCTCCTCTCTCCCTCCCCCTCTCCTCCCTCTCCCCGTCTCTCCCTCCCCTTCTCCTCCCTCCATCTCTCTCCCTCCCCCTCCCCGTCTCTCCCTCCCCCTCTCCTCCCCCTCTACTCTGGGTGTAAGCAGCATCTACTGTTACTCACTCTTCGTGCTTTGGTGTAATAAGGCATATTTGGGATGCAAAGAATCGGCTTTACAGCCATGTACAAGTTGTCTCAAAATATCCCTTCTTTAAAGAGGACTTTAGAGTTTGAAGTGTTAGCTAGTGGGACTTCACAGCTTAGCCTCTCCCCATGTCATAAACTGGTAGCTGATTGGGAAATATGAGATGGCTTACGGAAAGAGGAAATTCTCTAAATGTTTTCCATTGTCAAGTGGATCAGCACATCAGCATTTCCTCCGTCCCTAATGGTACCCTATTCCCTAAAGTAGTTCACTATAGGCCCTGGTCTAAAGTAGTACACTATGGGCCCTGGTCAGATGAAACCAAAATTGAACTTTTTGGCAACAATGCAAAACGTTATGTTTGGCGTAAAAGCAACACAGCTCATCACCCTGAACACACCATGCCCACTGTCAAACATGGTGGTGACAGCATCATGGTTTGGGCCCGCTTTTCTTCAGCAGGGACAGGGAAGATGGTTAAAATTGATGGGAAGATGGATGGAGCCAAATACAGGACCATTCTGGAAGAAAACCTGATGGAGTCTGCAAAAGACCTGAGACTGGGACGGAGATTTGTCTTCCAACAAGACAATGATCCAAAACATAAAGCAAAATCTACAATGGAATGGTTCAAAAATAAACATATCCAGGTGTTAGAATGGCCAAGTCAAAGTCCAGACCTGAATCCAATCGAGAATCTGCGGAAAGAACTGAAAACTGCTGTTCACAAATGCTCTCCATCCAACCTCACTGAGCTCGAGCTGTTTTGCAAGGAGGAATGGGAAAAAATTTCAGTCTCTCGATGTGCAAAACTGATAGAGACATACCCCAAGCGACTTACAGCTGTAATCGCAGCAAAAGGTGGCGCTACAAAGTATTAACTTAAGGGGGCTGAATAATTTTGCACGCCCAATTTTTCAGTTTTTGATTTGTTAAAAAAGTTTGAAATATCCAATAAATGTTGTTCCACTTCATGATTGTGTCCCACTTGTTGTTGATTCTTCACAAAAAAATACAGTTTTATATCTTTATGTTTGAAGCCTGAAATGTGGCAAAAGGTCGCAAAGTTCAAGGGGGCCGAATACTTTCGCAAGGCACTGTATGTAGGGAATAGGGTACCATTTGGAACTCTTGTCTAACCACACATCATTTAAAATGTTAAACCAGTTGTTCTTCCACAACCTCAATGAGTTTCACCTCTGTGTATGTATCAGGCCTCCCTCCCTCCCCTCCTCTCAATGAGTTTCACCTCTGTGTATGTATCAGGCCTCCCTCCCTCCCCTCCTCTCAATGAGTTTCACCTCTGTGTATGTATCAGGCCTCCCTCCCTCCCCTCCTCTCAATTAGTTTCACCTCTGTGTATGTAACAGGCCTCCCTCCCATCCTCTCAAGGAGTTTCACCTCTGTGTATGTAACAGGCCTCCCTCCCTCCCTCCTCTCAATGAGTTTCACCTCTGTGTATGTAACAGGCCTCCCTCCCCTCCTCTCAATGAGTTTCACCTCTGTGTATGTATCAGGCCTCCCTCCCTCCCTCCTCTCAATGAGTTTCACCTCTGTGTATGTAACAGGCCTCCCTCCCTCCCTCCTCTCAATGAGTTTCACCTCTGTGTATGTAACAGGCCTCCCTCCCTCCCTCCTCTCAATGAGTTTCACCTCTGTGTATGTAACAGGCCTCCCTCCCTCCCCTCCTCTCAATGAGTTTCACCTCTGTGTATGTAACAGGCCTCCCTCCCTCCCTCCTCTCAATGAGTTTCACCTCTGTGACACGTTAAGAGGAGTATAATTATTCTTCATGAAGAACGTTGGATTGAGGAACGAGGAAATATTAGGAGAATTATTCAACCAGACAGCGTTTAGCCCCCTCACAGATGGGATTGAAATAATAGATTACAGAGACCAGATGTGCCCGGAGCCAGTCGTTGTAAAAACTAGCTTGTTAACTACTCTCACTACTCTCACTACTCTCAACTTCTCCTCAAGTAGAAAGTAGTTCTTCCTGAAACTAAACTCACACTGCCTCTGTCTCCCTCCCCCTCTCCCTTCCCCTCTCCCTCCCCCTCTCCCTTCCCCTCCCCCTCTCCCTCCCCCTCCCCCCCCCCCCCCCCCCCCCTCCTGCCTCTGTCTCCCTCCCCCTCTCTCCCTCTCTCTAATACGGTCATTCTGCCTCTGTGTACTCTCTGTTTAGGAACAAATAGCATTCTAGTTTGCTCTGTTTTTGTTAATTCTTTCCAATGTATCAAGTAATTATCTTTTTGTTTTCTCATGATTTGTTTGGTTCTAATTGTGTCCCTCCCTCCCTCCCTCCCTCCCTCCCTCCCTCCCTCCCTCCCTCCCTCCCTGCCCGTCTCCCCCCTCATCCCTCCCCCTCTACTCCCTCCCCATCTCTCCCTCATCCTTCCTCCTCTACTCCCTCCCCCTCTCCTCCCTCCCACTCTCCTCCTTCCTCCTCTTCTCCCTCCCACTCTCCTCCTTCTTCCTCTACTCCCTCCCACTCTCCTCCCTCCCACTCTCCTCTTTCCTCCTCTCCTCCCTCCCACTCTCCTCCTTCTTCCTCTACTCCCTCCCACTCTCCTCCCTCCCACTCTCCTCCTTCCTCCTCTCCTCCCTCCCACTCTCCTCCTTCCTCCTCTACTCCCTCCCACTCTCCTCCTTTCTCCTCCCTCCCATCTCTCCCTCCCCCTTTCCTCCCTTCCCTTCTCGGCCCTCCCCGTTTACTCCCTAACCATCCCTCAATCCCATCTTCCTCTCTCCCCCCCCCCCCCTCTTACCGCCCCCCCCCCATTTCCCTCCCCACCTCCCCTCTCATCCCTCCTCCTCTCCTACCCCCCCTCGCCTTCCTCCCTGTCTATCCCTCTCCCTCTCCTCCCTACTCCCCCCTCTCCTCTCTCCCCCAATCCTTCCTCTCTCCTCCCTCGCTCCCTCCCCCTCTCCTCTCTCCCAGTCTCTCCCTCCTCCCTCTCCTCCCTCCCCCGTCTCTCCCTCCTCCCTCTCCTCCCTCCCCCGTCTCTCCCTCTCCCTCCCCCTTTCCTCACTCCTAGCTCAGTCTGGTCTGAATCTGAGCAACAGGAGAAATACCTCAGACACCCTCAGACTGTCAGACCTCAGACACCCTCAGACTGATAAGAACCTGTCAGACCTCAGACACCCTCAGACTGATAAGAGCCTGTCAGACCTCAGACACCCTCAGACTGATAAGAGCCTGTCAGTCCTCAGACACCCTCAGACTGATAAGAGCCTGTCAGACCTCAGACACCCTCAGACTGATAAGAGCCTGTCAGACCTGTATATATATACAGTTTGGACACACCTACTTATTCCCGGGTTTTTCTTTATTTGTACTATTTTCTACATTGTAGAATACTAGTGAAGACATCAAAACTATAAAAGATCACACATGGAATCATGTAGTAACCAAAAAGTGTTAAACAAATCAACATATATTTTATATTTTAGGTTCTTCAATGTAGCCAGCCCTTGACTTGATGACAGCTTTGCATTCTCTCAACCAGCTTCATCTGGAATTATTTTTCAACAGTCTTGAAGGAGTTCCCACATATGCTGAGCACTTGAAGGCTGCTTTTCCTTCACTCTTCGGTCCAACTCATCTCAAACCATCTGAAATGGGTTGAGGTTGGGTGATTGTGGAGGCCAGGTCATGTGATGCAGCGCTTCATCACTCTCCTTCTTGGTCAAATAGCCCTTACACAGCCTGGAGGTGTGGTGGGTCATTGTTCTGTTGAAAAACAAATGATAGTCCCATTAAGTGTAAACCAGATGAGATGGCTTATCGCTGCAGAATGCTGTGGTAGCCATGCTGGTTAGGTATGCCTTTAATTCTAAATATATCACAGAGAGTGTCACCAGCAAAGCACCCCCACACCATCACACCTCCTCCTCCATGCTTCATTCCACGGTGTGGAACAAAGACACAGCGGTTGAAACCAAAAATCTCAAATTTGGACTCATTAGACCAAAGGACATATTTCCACCAGTCTAATGTCCATTGTTCGTGTTTCATTATTATTGGTGTCCTTTTAGAAGTGGTTTATTTTCAGCAATTCGACCACGAAGTCCTGATTCACACAGTCTCCTCTGAACAGTTGATGTTGAGATGTGTCTGTTACTTGAACTCTGTAAAGAATTATTTTGGGCTGCAATGTCTGAGGCTGGTAACTCTAATGAACTTATTCTCTGCAGCAGAGGTAACTCTGGGTCTTCCTTTCCTGTGGCGGTCCTCATGAGAGCCAGTTAACTCTAATGAACTGATCCTCTGCAGCAGAGGTAACTCTGGGTCTTCCTTTCCTGT